>NW_027309789.1:10300000-10477500 GCF_047496795.1 Chiloscyllium punctatum | reverse complement strand
AATACAGGAACATTCACATTAAACATTCACATTAACATTAATACAGGGACAGGGACAGGATCAGTAATACAGGGACATTCACATTAAACATTCACATTAACATTAATACAGGGACAGGATCAGCAATACAGGAACATTCACATTAAACATTCACATTAACATTAATACAGGGACAGGATCAGTAATACAGGAACATTCACATTAAACATTCACATTAACATTAATACAGGGACAGGATCAGTAATACAGGAACATTCACATTAAACATTCACATTAACATTAAGACAGGGACAGGGACAGGATCAGTAATACAGGAACATTCACATTAAACATTCACATTAACATTAATACAGGGACAGGGACAGGATCAGTAATACAGGGACATTCACATTAAACATTCACATTAACATTAATACAGGGACAGGATCAGCAATACAGGAACATTCACATTAAATATTCACATTAACATTAATACAGGGACAGGATCAGTAATACAGGAACATTCACATTAAACATTCACATTAACATTAATGCAGGGACAGGGACAGGATCAGTAATACAGGAACATTCACATTAAACATTCACATTAACATTAATGCAGGGACAGGGACAGGATCAGTAATACGGGGAGATTCACATTAAACATTCTCATTAACATTAATACAGGGACAGGGACAGGATCAGTAATACAGGAACATTCACATTAAACATTCACATTAACATTAATACAGGGACAGGGACAGGATCAGTAATACAGGAACATTCACATTAAACATTCACATTAACATTAATGCAGGGACAGGGACAGGATCAGTAATACAGGGACATTCACATTAAACATTCACATTAACATTAATGCAGGGACAGGGACAGGATCAGTAATACAGGAACATTCACATTAAACATTCACATTAACATTAATACAGGGACAGGGACAGGATCAGTAATACAGGGACATTCACATTAAACATTCAGATTAACATTAATACAGGGACAGGATCAGTAATACAGGGACATTCACATTAAACATTCACATTAACGTTAATACAGGGACAGGATCAGTAATACAGGGACATTCACATTAAACATTCACATTAACGTTAATACAGGGACAGGATCAGTAATACAGGGACATTCACATTAAACATTCACATTAACATTAATACAGGGACAGGGACAGGATCAGTAATACAGGGACATTCACATTAAACATTCACATTAACATTAATACAGGGACAGGGACAGGATCAGTAATACAGGAATATTCACATTAAACATTCACATTAACATTAATACAGGGATGGGGACAGGATCAGTAATACAGGGACATTCACATTAAACATTCACATTAACATTAATACAGGGACTGGGACAGGATCAGTAATACAGGGACATTCACATTAAACATTCACATTAACATTAATACAGGGACAGGGATAGGATCAGTAATACAGGGACATTCACATTAAACATTCACATTAACATTAATACAGGGACAGGGACAGGATCAGTAATACAGGAACATTCACATTAAACATTCACATTTACATTAATACAGGGACAGGGACAGGATCAGTAATACAGAGAGATTCACATTAAACACACACATTAACATTAATACAGGGACAGGGACAGGATCAGTAATACAGGAACATTCACATTAAACGTTCACATTAACATTAATACAGGGACAGGGACAGGAGCAGTAATACAGGGACATTCACATTAAACATTCTCATTAACATTAATACAGGGACAGGGACAGGATCAGTAATACAGGGACATTCACATTAAACATTCACATTAACATTACTACCGGGACAGGGACAGGATCAGTAATACAGGAACATTCACATTAAACATTCTCATTAACATTAATACAGGGACAGGGACAGGATCAGTAATACAGGGACATTCACATTAAACATTCACAGGAACATTAATACAGGGACAGGGACAGGATCAGTAATACAGGGACATTCACATTAAACATTCACATTAACATTAATACAGGGACAGGGACAGGATCAGTAATACAGGAACATTCACATTAAACATTCACATTAACATTAATACAGGGACAGGGACAGGATCAGTAATACAGGGACATTCACATTAAACATTCACATTAAACATTAATACAGGGACAGGGACAGGATCAGTAATACAGGAACATTCACATTAAACATTCACATTAACATTAATACAGGGACAGGGACAGGATCAGTAATACAGGAACATTCACATTAAACATTCACATTAAACATTAATACAGGGACAGGGACAGGATCAGTAATACAGGAACATTCACATTAAACATTCACATTAACATTAATACAGGGACAGGGACAGGATCAGTAATACAGGAACATTCACATTAAACATTCACATTAACATTAATACAGGGACAGGATCAGTAATACAGGGACATTCACATTAAACATTCACATTAACATTAATACAGGGACAGGATCAGTAATACAGGGACATTCACATTAAACATTCACATTAACATTAATACAGGGACAGGGACAGGATCAGTAATACAGGAACATTCACATTAAACATTCACATTAACATTAATACAGGGACAGGATCAGTAATACAGGGAAATTCACATTAAACATTCACATTAACATTAATACAGGGACAGGGACAGGATCAGTAATACAGGAACATTCACATTAAACATTCACATTAACATTAATACAGGGACAGGGACAGGGTCAGTAATACAGGGACATTCACATTAAACATTCACATTAACATTAATACAGGGACAGGGACAGGATCAGTAATACAGGGACATTCACATTAAACATTCACATTAACATTAATACAGGGACAGGGTCAGGATCAGTAATACAGGGACATTCACTATAAACATTCACATTAACATTAATACAGGGACAGGGACAGGATCAGTAATACAGGAACATTCACATTAAACATTCACATTAACATTAATACAGGGACAGGGACAGGATCAGTAATACAGGAACATTCACATTAAACATTCACATTAACATTAATACAGGGACAGGGACAGGATCAGTAATACAGGGACATTCACATTAAACATTCACATTAACATTAATACAGGGACAGGGACAGGATCAGTAATACAGGAACATTCACATTAAACATTCACATTAACATTAATACAGGGACAGGGACAGGATCAGTAATACAGGGACATTCACATTAAACATTCACATTAACATTAATACAGGGACAGGGACAGGATCAGTAATACAGGAACATTCACATTAAACATTCACATTAACATTAATACAGGGACAGGGACAGGATCAGTAATACAGGGACATTCACATTAAACATTCACATTAACATTAATACAGGGACAGGGACAGGATCAGTAATACAGGAACATTCACATTAAACATTCACATTAACATTAATACAGGGACAGGATCAGTAATACAGGAACATTCACATTAAACATTCACATTAACATTAATACAGGGGAAGGGACAGGATCAGTAATACAGAAACATTCACATTAAACATTCACATTAACATTAATACAGGGACAGGGACAGGATCAGTAATACAGGGACATTCACATTTAACATTCACATTAACATTAATACAGGGACAGGGACAGTATCAGTAATACAGGAACATTCACATTAACATTAATACAGGGACAGGATCAGTAATACAGGGACATTCACATTAAACATTCACATTAACATTAATACAGGGACAGGATCAGTAATACAGGGACATTCACATTTAACATTCACATTAACATTAATACAGGGACAGGGACAGTATCAGTAATACAGGAACATTCACATTAACATTAATACAGGGACAGGATCAGTAATACAGGGACATTCACATTAAACATTCACATTAACATTAATACAGGGACAGGATCAGTAATACAGGGACATTCACATTAAATATTCACATTAACATTAATACAGGGATAGGGACAGGATCAGTAATACAGGGACATTCACATTATCATTAATACAGGGACAGGGACAGGATCAGTAATACAGGGACATTCACATTAAACACACACATTAACATTAATACAGGGACAGGATCAGTAATACAGGGACATTCACATTAAACATTCACATTAACATTAATACAGGGACAGGATCAGTAATACAGGGACATTCACATTAAATATTCACATTCACATTAATACAGGGACAGGATCAGTAATACAGGGACATTCACATTAAACATTCACATTAACATTAATACAGGGACAGGATCAGTAATACAGGGACATTCACATTAAACATTCACATTAACATTAATACAGGGACAGGATCAGTAATACAGGGACATTCACATTAAACATTCACATTAACATTAATACAGGGACAGGATCAGTAATACAGGGACATTCACATTAAACATTCACATTAACATTAATGCAGGGACAGGGACAGGATCAGTAATACAGGGACATTCACATTAAACATTCACATTAACATTAATACAGGGACAGGATCAGTAAGACAGGGACATTCACATTAAACATTCACATTAACATTAATACAGGGACTGGGACAGGATCAGTAATACAGGAACATTCACATTAAACACACACATTAACATTAATACAGGGACAGGGACAGGATCAGTAATACAGGGACATTCACATTAAACATTCACATTAACATTAATACAGGAACAGGGACAGGATCAGTAATACAGGGACATTCACATTAAACATTCACATTAACATTAATACAGGGACAGGATCAGTAATACAGGGACATTCACATTAAACATTCACATTAACATTAATACAGGGACAGGATCAGTAATACACGGACATTCACATTAAACACACACATTAACATTAATACAGGGACAGGAACAGGATCAGTAATACAGGAACATTCACATTAAACATTCACATGAACATTAATGCAGGGACAGGGACAGGATCACTAATACAGGAACATTCACATTAAACATTCACATTTACATTAATACAGGGACAGGATCAGTAATACAGGGACATTCACATTAAATATTCACATTAACATTAATACAGGGACAGGGACAGGATCAGTAATACAGGAACATTCACATTAAACATTCACATTAACATTAATACAGGGACAGGGACAGGATCAGTAATACAGGGACATTCACATTAAACATTCACATAAACATTAATACAGGGACAGGGACAGGATCAGTAATACAGGGACATTCACATTAAACATTCACATTAACTGTAATCCAGAGACAGGGACAGGATCAGTAATACAGGGACATTCATATTAAACATTCACATTAACATTAATACAGGGACGGGGACAGGATCAGTAATACAGGGACATTCACATTAAACATTCTCATTAACATTAATGCAGGGACAGGATCAGTAATACAGGGACATTCATATTAAACATTCACATTAACATTAATACAGGGACGGGGACAGGATCAGTAATACAGGGACATTCACATTAAACATTCACATTAACATTAATACAGGGACAGGGACAGGATCAGTAATACAGGAACATTCACATTAAACATTCTCATTAACATTAATACAGGAACAGAGACAGGATCAGTAATACAGGGACATTCACATTAAACATTCTCATTAACATTAATACAGGAACAGAGACAGGATCAGTATTACAGGAACATTCACATTAAACATTCACATTTACATTAATACAGGGACAGGATCAGTAATACAGGGACATTCACATTAAACATTCACATTAACATTAATACAGGGACAGGGACAGGATCAGTAATACAGGGACATTCACATTAAACATTCACATTAACATTAATACAGGAACAGGGACAGGATCAGTAATACAGGGACATTCACATTAAACATTCACATTAACATTAAAACAGGGACAGGGACAGGATCAGTTATACAGGGACATTCACATTAAACATTCACATTAACATTAATACAGGGACAGGATCAGTAATACAGGGACATTCACATTAAACATTCACATTTACATTAATACAGTGACAGGGACAGGATCAGTAATACAGGGACATTCACATTAAACATTCACATTAACATTAATACAGGGACAGGGACAGGATCAGTAATACAGGAACATTCACATTAAACATTCACATTAACATTAATACAGGGACAGGGACAGGATCAGTAATACAGGGACATTCACATTAAACATTCACATTAACATTAATACAGGGACAGGGACAGGATCAGTAATACAGGGACATTCACATTAAACATTCACATTTACATTAATACAGGGACAGGGACAGGATCAGTAATACAGGGACATTCATATTAAACATTCACATTAACATTAATACAGGGACAGGGACAGGATCAGTAATACAGGGACATTCACATTAAACATTCACATTAACATTAATACAGGGACAGGATCAGTAATACAGGGACATTCACGTTAAACATTCACATTAACATTAATACAGGGACAGGGACAGGATCAGTAATACAGGGACATTCACGTTAAACATTCACATTAACATTAATACAGGGACAGGGACAGGATCAGTAATACAGGGACATTCTCATTAAACATTCACATTAACATTAATACAGGGACTGGGACAGGATCAGTAATACAGGGACATTCACATTAAACATTCACATTTACATTAATACAGGGACAGGGACAGGGTCAGTAATACAGGGACATTCACATTAAACATTCACATTAACATTAATACAGGGACAGGGACAGGATCAGTAATACAGGGACATTCACATTAAACATTCACATTAACATTAATACAGGGACTGGGACAGGATCAGTAATACAGGGACATTCACATTAAACATTCACATTTACATTAATACAGGGACAGGGACAGGATCAGTAATACAGGGACATTCACATTAAACATTCACATCAACATTAATACAGGGACAGGGACAGGATCAGTAATACAGGGACATTCACATTAAACATTCACATTTACATTAATGCAGGAACAGGGACAGGATCTGTAATACAGGGACATTCACATTAAACATTCACATTAACATTAATACAGGGACAGGGACAGGATCAGTCATACAGGGACATTCACATTAAACATTCACATTATCATTAATACAGGGAAAGGGACAGGATCAGTAATACAGGAACATTCACATTAAACATTCACATTTACATTAATACAGGGACAGGATCAGTAATACAGGGACATTCACATTAAACATTCACATTAACATTAATACAGGGACAGGGACAGGATCAGTAATACAGGGACATTCACATTAAACATTCACATTAACATTAATACAGGGACAGGGACAGGATCAGTAATACAGGGACATTCATATTAAACATTCACATTTACATTAATACAGGGACAGGATCAGTAATACAGGGACATTCACATTAAACATTCACATTAACATTAATACAGGGACAGGATCAGTAATACAGGGACATTCACATTAAACATTCACATTAACATTAATACAGGGACTGGGACAGGATCAGTAATACAGGAACATTCACATTAAACATTCACATTTACATTAATACAGGGACAGGATCAGTAATACAGGGACATTCACATTAAACATTCACATTAACATTAATACAGGGACAGGATCAGTAATACAGGGACGTTCACATTAAACATTCACATTAACATTAATACAGGGACAGGGACAGGATCAGTAATACAGGGACATTCACATTAAACATTCACATTAACATTAATACAGGGACAGGGACAGGATCAGTAATACAGGGACATTCACATTAAACATTCACATTAACTGTAATGCAGAGACAGGGACAGGATCAGTAATACAGGGACATTCATATTAAACATTCACATTAACATTAATACAGGGACGGGGACAGGATCAGTAATACAGGGACATTCACATTAAACATTCTCATTAACATTAATACAGGGACAGGGACAGGATCAGTAATACGGGGACATTCATATTAAACATTCACATTAACATTAATACAGGGACGGGGACAGGATCAGTAATACAGGGACATTCACAATAAACATTCACATTAACATTAATACAGGGACAGGGTCAGGATCAGTAATACAGGAACATTCACATTAAACATTCACATTAACATTAATACAGGGATCGGGACAGGATCAGTAATACAGGAACATTCACATTAAACAATAACATTTACATTAATACAGGGACAGGATCAGTAATACAGGGACATTCACATTAAACATTCACATTAAACATTCACATTAACATTAATAAATGGACAGGAAAAGGATCAGTAATACAGGAATTTTCAAATTAAACATTCACATTAACATTAATATAGGGCCTGGGACAGGATCAGTAATACAGGTACATTCACATTAAACATTCACATTAACATTAATACAGGGACTGGGACAGGATCAGTAATACAGGGATATTCACATTAAACATTCACATTAAACATTCACATTAACATTAATACAGGGACAGGGACAGGATCAGTAATACAGGGACATTCACATTTAGCATTCAGATTCACATTAATACAGGGACAGGGACAGGATCAGTAATACAGGAACATTCCCATTAAACATTCACATTAACATTAATACAGGGGAAGGGACAGGATCAGTAATACAGGAACATTCACATTAAACATTCACATTAACATTAAGACAGGGACAGGGACAGGATCAGTAATACAGGGACATTCACATTAAACATTCACATTAACATTAATACAGGGACAGGGACAGGATCAGTAATACAGGGACATTCACATTCAACATTCACATTAACTTTAATACAGGGACAGGGACAGGATCAGTAATACAGGAACATTCACATTAAACATTCACATTAACATTATTACAGGCACAGGGACAGGATCAGTAATACAGGGGCATTCACATTAAACATTCACATTTACATTAATACGGGGCCAGGATCAGTAATACAGGGACATTCACATTAAACATTCACATTAACATTAATAAAGGGACAGGGACAGGATCAGTAATACAGGGACATTCACATTAAACATTCACATTAACATTAATACAGGGACAGGGACAGGATCAGTAATACAGGAACATTCACATTAAACATTCACATTAACATTAATACAGGGACAGGGACAGGATCAGTAATACAGCAACATTCACATTAAACATTCACATTAACATTAATACAGGGACTGGGACAGGATCAGTAATACAGGGACATTCACATTAAACATTCACATTAACATTAATAAAGGGACAGGGACAGGATCAGTAATACAGGAACATTCACATTAAACATTCACATTAACATTAATACAGGGACTGGGACAGGATCAGAAATACAGGGACATTCACATTAAACATTCACATTAACATTAATAAAGGGACAGGGACAGGATCAGTAATACAGGAACATTCACATGAAACATTCACATTAACATTAATACAGGGACAGGGACAGGATCAGTAATACAGGGACATTCACATTAAACATTTACATTAACATTAATACAGGGACAGGGACAGGATCAGTAATACAGGGACATTCACATTAAACATTCACATTAACATTAATACTGGGACAGGGACAGGATCAGTAATACAGGGACATTCACATTAAACATTCACATTAACATTAATACAGGGACAGGGACAGGATCAGTAATACAGGGAGATTCACATTAAACATTCACATTCACATTAATACAGGAACAGGGACAGGATCAGTAATACAGGAACATTCACATTAAACATTCACATTAACATTAATACAGGGACAGGGGCAGGATCAGTAATACCGGACCATTCACATTAAACATTCACATTAACATTAATACAGGGCCGGGGACAGGATCAGTAAGACAGGAACATTCACATTAAACATTCACATTAACATTAATACAGGGACAGGATCAGTAATACAGGAAAATTCACATTAAACATTCACATTAACATTAATACAGGGACAGGGACAGGGTCAGTAATACAGGGACATTCACATTAAACATTCACATTAACATTAATACAGGGACAGGTACAGTATCAGTAATACAGGAACATACACATTAAACATTCACATTAACATTAATACAGGGATAGGATCTGAAATACAGGGACATTCACATTAAACATTCACATTAACATTAATACAGGGACAGGGACAGGATCAGTAATACAGGGACATTCACATTAAACATTCACATTAACATTAAGACAGGGACAGGATCAGTAATACAGGGAGATTCACATTAAACATTCACATTATCATTAATACAGGGATAGGGACAGGATCAGTAATACAGGAACATTCACATTAAACATTCACATTTACATTAATACAGGGACAGGATCAGTAATACAGGAACATTCACATTAAACATTCACATTAACATTAATACAGGGACAGGGACAGGATCAGTAATACAGGAACATTCACATTAAACATTCACATTAACATTAATACAGGGACAGGGACAGGATCAGTAATACAGGAACATTCACATTAAACATTCACATTAACATTAATACAGGGACAGGATCAGTAATACAGGAACATTCACATTACACATTCACATTAACATTAATACAGGGACAGGGACAGGGTCAGTAATACAGGGACATTCACATTAAACATTCACATTAACATTAATACAGGGACAGGTACAGGATCAGTAATACAGGAACATACACATTAAACATTCACATTAACATTAATACAGGGACAGGATCTGAAATACAGGGACATTAACATTAAACATTCACATTAACATTAATACAGGGACAGGGACAGGATCAGTAAGACAGGGACATTCACATTAAACATTCACATTAACATGAATACAGGGACAGGATCAGTAATACAGGGAGATTCACATTAAACATTCACATTATCATTAATACAGGGATAGGGACAGGATCAGTAATACAGGAACATTCACATTAAACATTCACATTTACATTAATACAGGGACAGGATCAGTAATACAGGAACATTCACATTAAACATTCACATTAACATTAATACAGGGACAGGGACAGGATCAGTAATACAGGAACATTCACATTAACATTAATACAGGGACAGGGACAGGATCAGTAATACAGGGACATTCACGTTAAACATTCACATTAACATTAATACAGGGACAGGATCAGTAATACAGGGACATTCACATTAAACATTAACATTTACATTAATACAGGGACAGGATCAGTAATACAGGAACATTCACATTAAACATTCACATTAACATTAATACAGGGACAGGGACAGGATCAGTAATACAGGGACATTCACATTAAACATTTCTTTAACATTAAGACAGGGACAGGATCAGTAATACAGGAACATTCACATTAAACATTCACATTAACATTAATACAGGGAAAGGGACAGGATCAGTAATACAGGGACATTCACATTAAACATTCACATTAACATTAATACAGGGACAGGGACAGGATCAGTAATACAGGGACATTCACGTTAAACATTCACATTAACATTAATACAGGGACAGGATCAGTAATACAGGGACATTCACATTTAACATTAACATTTACATTAATACAGGGACAGGATCAGTAATACAGGAACATTCACATTAAACATTCACATTAACATTAATACAGGGACAGGGACAGGATCAGTAATACAGGGACATTCACATTAAACATTCACATTAACATTAATACAGGGACAGGGACAGGATCAGTAATACAGGAACATTCACATTAAACATTCACATTAACATTAATATAGGGACAGGGACAGGATCAGTAATACAGGGACATTCACGTTAAACATTCACATTAACATTAATACAGGGACAGGGACAGGATCAGTAATACAGGGACATTCACATTAAACATTCACATTAACATTAATACAGGGACAGGGACAGGATCAGTAATACAGGAACATTCACATTAAACATTCACATTTACATTAATGCAGGGACAGGATCAGTAATACAGGGACGTTCACATTAAACATTCACAGTAACATTAATACAGGGACAGGGACAGGATCAGTAATACAGGGACATCCACATTAAACATTCACATTAACATTAATACAGGAACAGGGACAGGATCAGTAATACAGGAACATTCACATTAAACATTCACATTAACATTAATACAGGGACAGGGACAGGATCAGTAATACAGGGACATTCACATTAAACATTCACATTAACATTAATACAGGGACAGGGACAGGATCAGTAATACAGGGACATTCATATTAAACATTCACATTAACATTAATACAGGGACGGGGACAGGATCAGTAATACAGGGACATTCACATTAAACATTCTCATTAACATTAATACAGGGACAGGGACAGGATCAGTAATACGGGGACATTCATATTAAACATTCACATTAACATTAATACAGGGACGGGGACAGGATCAGTAATACAGGGACATTCACATTAAACGTTCACATTAACATTAATGCCGGGACAGGGACAGGATCAGTAATACAGGGACATTCATATTAAACATTCACATTAACATTAATACAGGGACGGGGACAGGATCAGTAATACAGGGACATTCACATTAAACATTCTCATTAACATTAACACAGGGACAGGGACAGGATCAGTAATACAGGAACATTCACATTAAACATTCTCATTAACATTAATACAGGAACAGGGACAGGATCAGTAATACAGGGACATTCACAATAAACATTCACATTAACATTAATACAGGGACAGGGACAGGATCAGTAATACAGGAACATTCACATTAAACATTCACGTTAAACATTCACATTAACATTAATACAGGGACTGGATCAGTAATACAGGGACATTCACAATAAACATTCACATTAACATTAATACAGGGACAGGGTCAGGATCAGTAATACAGGAACATTCACATTAAACATTCACATTAACATTAATACAGGGATCGGGACAGGATCAGTAATACAGGAACATTCACATTAAACAATAACATTTACATTAATACAGGGACAGGATCAGTAATACAGGGACATTCACATTAAACATTCACATTAAACATTCACATTAACATTAATAAATGGACAGGAACAGGATCAGTAATACAGGAATATTCAAATTAAACATTCACATTAACATTAATATAGGGCCTGGGACAGGATCAGTAATACAGGTACATTCACATTAAACATTCACATTAACATTAATACAGGGACTGGGACAGGATCAGTAATACAGGGATATTCACATTAAACATTCACATTAAACATTCACATTAACATTAATACAGGGACAGGGACAGGATCAGTAATACAGGGACATTCACATTTAGCATTCACATTAACATTAATACAGGGACAGGGACAGGATCAGTAATACAGGAACATTCCCATTAAACATTCACATTAACATTAATACAGGGGAAGGGACAGGATCAGTAATACAGGAACATTCACATTAAACATTCACATTAACATTAAGACAGGGACAGGGACAGGATCAGTAATACAGGGACATTCACATTAAACATTCACATTAACATTAATACAGGGACAGGGACAGGATCAGTAATACAGGGACATTCACATTCAACATTCACATTAACTTTAATACAGGGACAGGGACAGGATCAGTAATACAGGAACATTCACATTAAACATTCACATTAACATTATTACAGGCACAGGGACAGGATCAGTAATACAGGGGCATTCACATTAAACATTCACATTTACATTAATACAGGGCCAGGATCAGTAATACAGGGACATTCACATTAAACATTCACATTAACATTAATAAAGGGACAGGGACAGGATCAGTAATACAGGGACATTCACATTAAACATTCACATTAACATTAATACAGGGACAGGGACAGGATCAGTAATACAGGAACATTCACATTAAACATTCACATTAACATTAATACAGGGACAGGGACAGGATCAGTAATACAGCAACATTCACATTAAACATTCACATTAACATTAATACAGGGACTGGGACAGGATCAGTAATACAGGGACATTCACATTAAACATTCACATTAACATTAATAAAGGGACAGGGACAGGATCAGTAATACAGGAACATTCACATTAAACATTCACATTAACATTAATACAGGGACTGGGACAGGATCAGAAATACAGGGACATTCACATTAAACATTCACATTAACATTAATAAAGGGACAGGGACAGGATCAGTAATACAGGAACATTCACATGAAACATTCACATTAACATTAATACAGGGACAGGGACAGGATCAGTAATACAGGGACATTCACATTAAACATTTACATTAACATTAATACAGGGACAGGGACAGGATCAGTAATACAGGGACATTCACATTAAACATTCACATTAACATTAATACTGGGACAGGGACAGGATCAGTAATACAGGGACATTCACATTAAACATTCACATTAACATTAATACAGGGACAGGGACAGGATCAGTAATACAGGGAGATTCACATTAAACATTCACATTCACATTAATACAGGAACAGGGACAGGATCAGTAATACAGGAACATTCACATTAAACATTCACATTAACATTAATACAGGGACAGGGGCAGGATCAGTAATACCGGACCATTCACATTAAACATTCACATTAACATTAATACAGGGCCGGGGACAGGATCAGTAAGACAGGAACATTCACATTAAACATTCACATTAACATTAATACAGGGACAGGATCAGTAATACAGGAACATTCACATTAAACATTCACATTAACATTAATACAGGGACAGGGACAGGGTCAGTAATACAGGGACATTCACATTAAACATTCACATTAACATTAATACAGGGACAGGTACAGTATCAGTAATACAGGAACATACACATTAAACATTCACATTAACATTAATACAGGGATAGGATCTGAAATACAGGGACATTCACATTAAACATTCACATTAACATTAATACAGGGACAGGGACAGGATCAGTAATACAGGGACATTCACATTAAACATTCACATTAACATTAATACAGGGACAGGATCAGTAATACAGGGAGATTCACATTAAACATTCACATTATCATTAATACAGGGATAGGGACAGGATCAGTAATACAGGAACATTCACATTAAACATTCACATTTACATTAATACAGGGACAGGATCAGTAATACAGGAACATTCACATTAAACATTCACATTAACATTAATACAGGGACAGGGACAGGATCAGTAATACAGGAACATTCACATTAAACATTCACATTAACATTAATACAGGGACAGGGACAGGATCAGTAATACAGGAACATTCACATTAAACATTCACATTAACATTAATACAGGGACAGGATCAGTAATACAGGAACATTCACATTACACATTCACATTAACATTAATACAGGGACAGGGACAGGGTCAGTAATACAGGGACATTCACATTAAACATTCACATTAACATTAATACAGGGACAGGTACAGGATCAGTAATACAGGAACATACACATTAAACATTCACATTAACATTAATACAGGGACAGGATCTGAAATACAGGGACATTAACATTAAACATTCACATTAACATTAATACAGGGACAGGGACAGGATCAGTAAGACAGGGACATTCACATTAAACATTCACATTAACATGAATACAGGGACAGGATCAGTAATACAGGGAGATTCACATTAAACATTCACATTATCATTAATACAGGGATAGGGACAGGATCAGTAATACAGGAACATTCACATTAAACATTCACATTTACATTAATACAGGGACAGGATCAGTAATACAGGAACATTCACATTAAACATTCACATTAACATTAATACAGGGACAGGGACAGGATCAGTAATACAGGAACATTCACATTAACATTAATACAGGGACAGGGACAGGATCAGTAATACAGGGACATTCACGTTAAACATTCACATTAACATTAATACAGGGACAGGATCAGTAATACAGGGACATTCACATTAAACATTAACATTTACATTAATACAGGGACAGGATCAGTAATACAGGAACATTCACATTAAACATTCACATTAACATTAATACAGGGACAGGGACAGGATCAGTAATACAGGGACATTCACATTAAACATTTCTTTAACATTAAGACAGGGACAGGATCAGTAATACAGGAACATTCACATTAAACATTCACATTAACATTAATACAGGGAAAGGGACAGGATCAGTAATACAGGGACATTCACATTAAACATTCACATTAACATTAATACAGGGACAGGGACAGGATCAGTAATACAGGGACATTCACGTTAAACATTCACATTAACATTAATACAGGGACAGGATCAGTAATACAGGGACATTCACATTTAACATTAACATTTACATTAATACAGGGACAGGATCAGTAATACAGGAACATTCACATTAAACATTCACATTAACATTAATACAGGGACAGGGACAGGATCAGTAATACAGGGACATTCACATTAAACATTCACATTAACATTAATACAGGGACAGGGACAGGATCAGTAATACAGGAACATTCACATTAAACATTCACATTAACATTAATATAGGGACAGGGACAGGATCAGTAATACAGGGACATTCACGTTAAACATTCACATTAACATTAATACAGGGACAGGGACAGGATCAGTAATACAGGGACATTCACATTAAACATTCACATTAACATTAATACAGGGACAGGGACAGGATCAGTAATACAGGAACATTCACATTAAACATTCACATTTACATTAATGCAGGGACAGGATCAGTAATACAGGGACGTTCACATTAAACATTCACAGTAACATTAATACAGGGACAGGGACAGGATCAGTAATACAGGGACATCCACATTAAACATTCACATTAACATTAATACAGGAACAGGGACAGGATCAGTAATACAGGAACATTCACATTAAACATTCACATTAACATTAATACAGGGACAGGGACAGGATCAGTAATACAGGGACATTCACATTAAACATTCACATTAACATTAATACAGGGACAGGGACAGGATCAGTAATACAGGGACATTCATATTAAACATTCACATTTACTGTAATGCAGAGACAGGGACAGGATCAGTAATACAGGGACATTCATATTAAACATTCACATTAACATTAATACAGGGACGGGGACAGGATCAGTAATACAGGGACATTCACATTAAACATTCTCATTAACATTAATACAGGGACAGGGACAGGATCAGTAATACAGGGACATTCATATTAAACATTCACATTAACATTAATACAGGGACGGGGACAGGATCAGTAATACAGGGACATTCACATTAAACGTTCACATTAACATTAATGCCGGGACAGGGACAGGATCAGTAATACAGGGACATTCATATTAAACATTCACATTAACATTAATACAGGGACAGGGACAGGATCAGTAATACAGGGACATTCACATTAAACATTCTCATTAACATTAACACAGGGACAGGGACAGGATCAGTAATACAGGAACATTCACATTAAACATTCTCATTAACATTAATACAGGAACAGGGACAGGATCAGTAATACAGGGACATTCACAATAAACATTCACATTAACATTAATACAGGGACAGGGACAGGATCAGTAATACAGGAACATTCACATTAAACATTCACGTTAAACATTCACATTAACATTAATACAGGGACAGGATCAGTAATACAGGGACATTCACAATAAACATTCACATTAACATTAATACAGGGACAGGGTCAGGATCAGTAATACAGGAACATTCACATTAAACATTCACATTAACATTAATACAGGGATCGGGACAGGATCAGTAATACAGGAACATTCACATTAAACAATAACATTTACATTAATACAGGGACAGGATCAGTAATACAGGGACATTCACATTAAACATTCACATTAACATTAATAAATGGACAGGAACAGGATCAGTAATACAGGAATATTCAAATTAAACATTCACATTAACATTAATATAGGGCCTGGGACAGGATCAGTAATACAGGTACATTGACATTAAACATTCACATTAACATTAATACAGGGACTGGGACAGGATCAGTAATACAGGGATATTCACATTAAACATTCACATTAAACATTCACATTAACATTAATACAGGGACATGGACAGGATCAGTAATACAGGGACATTCACATTAAACATTCACATTAACATTAATACAGGGACAGGGACAGGATCAGTAATACAGGGACATTCACATTAAATATTCACATTAACATTAATACAGGGACAGGGACAGGATCAGTAATACAGGGACATTCAAATTTAACATTCACATTAACATTAATACAGGGACAGGGACAGGATCAGTAATACAGGAACATTCCCATTAAACATTCACATTAACATTAATACAGGGGAAGGGACAGGATCAGTAATACAGGAACATTCACATTAAACATTCACATTAACATTAATACAGGGACAGGGACAGGATCAGTAATACAGGGACATTCACATTCAACATTCACATTAACTTTAATACAGGGACAGGGACAGGATCAGTAATACAGGAACATTCACATTAAACATTCACATTTACATTAATACAGGGCCAGGATCAGTAATACAGGGACATTCACATTAAACATTCACATTAACATTAATAAAGGGACAGGGACAGGATCAGTAATACAGGGACATTCACATTCAACATTCACATTAACATTATTACAGGGACAGGGACAGGATCAGTAATACAGGGGCATTCACATTAAACATTTACATTTACATTAATACAGGGCCAGGATCAGTAATACAGGGACATTCACATTAAACATTCACATTAACATTAATAAAGGGACAGGGACAGGATCAGTAATACAGGGACATTCACATTAAACATTCACATTAACATTAATACAGGGACAGGGACAGGATCAGTAATACAGGAACATTCACATTAAACATTCACATTAACATTAATACAGGGACAGGGTCAGGATCAGTAATACAGGAACATACACATTAAACATTCACATTAACATTAATACAAGGACAGGGACAGGATCAGTAATACAGGGACATTCACATTAAACATTCACATTAACATTAATACAGGGACTGGGACAGGATCAGTAATACAGGGACATTCATATTAAACATTCACATTAACATTAATAAAGGGAGAGGGAAAGGATCAGTAATACAGGAACATTCACATTAAACATTCACATTAACATTAATACAGGGGCAGGGACAGGATCAGTAATACAGGGACATTCACATTAAACATTCACATTAACATTAATACAGGGACAGGGACAGGATCAGTAATACAGGGACATTCACATTAAACATTCACATTAACATTAATACAGGGACAGGGACAGGATCAGTAATACAGCAACATTCACATTAAACATTCACATTAACATTAATACAGGGACTGGGACAGGATCAGTAATACAGGGACATTCACATTAAACATTCACATTAACATTAATAAAGGGACAGGGACAGGATCAGTAATACAGGAACATTCACATTAGACATTCACATTAACATTAATACAGGGACTGGGACAGGATCAGAAACACAGGGACATTCACATTAAACATTCGCATTAACATTAATAAAGGGACAGGGACAGGATCAGTAATACAGGAACATTCACATGAAACATTCACATTAACATTAATACAGGGACAGGGACAGGATCAGTAATACAGGGACATTCACATTAAACATTCACATTAACATTAATACAGGGACAGGATCTGTAATACAGGGACATTCACGTTAAACATTTACATTAACATTAATACAGGGACAGGGACAGGATCAGTAATACAGGGACATTCACATTAAACATTCACATTAACATTAATACAGGGACAGGGACAGGATCAGTAATACAGGGACATTCACATTAAACATTCACATTATCATTAATACAGGGACAGGGACAGGATCAGTAATACAGGGACATTCACATTAAACATTCACATTAACATTAATACAGGAACAGGGACAGGATGAGTAATACAGGGACATTCACATTTAACATTCATATTAACATTAATACAGGGACAGGGACAGGATCAGTAATACAGGGAGATTCACATTAAACATTCACATTCACATTAATACAGGAACAGGGACAGGATCAGTAATACAGGAACATTCACATTAAACATTCACATTAACATTAATACAGGGACAGGGACAGGATCAGTAATACAGGGACATCCACATTAAACATTCACATTAACATTAATACAGGAACAGGGACAGGATGAGTAATACAGGAACATTCACATTAAACATTCACATTAACATTAATACAGGGACAGGGACAGGATCAGTAATACAGGGACATTCACATTAAACATTCACATTAACATTAATACAGGGACAGGGGCAGGATCAGTAATACAGGAACATTCACATTAAACATTCACATTAACATTAATACAGGAACAGGGACAGGATGAGTAATACAGGAACATTCACATTAAACATTCACATTAACATTAATACAGGGACAGGGACAGGATCAGTAATACAGGGACATTCACATTAAACATTCACATTAACATTAATACAGGGACAGGATCAGTAATACAGGAACATTCACATTAAACATTCACGTTAACATTAATACAGGGACAGGGTCAGGATCAGTAATACAGGGACATTCACATTAAACATTCACATTAACATTAATACAGGGACAGGATCAGTAATACAGGAACATTCACATTAAACATTCACATTAACATTAATACAGGGACAGGGGCAGGATCAGTAATACAGGGACATCCACATTAAACATTCACATTAACATTAATACAGGAACAGGGACAGGATGAGTAATACAGGAACATTCACATTAAACATTCACATTAACATTAATACAGGGACAGGGACAGGATCAGTAATACAGGGACATTCACATTAAACATTCACATTAACATTAATACAGGGACAGGGACAGGATCAGTAATACAGGAACATTCACATTAAACATTCACATTTACATTAATACAGGGACAGGATCAGTAATACAGGGACGTTCACATTAAACATTCACAGTAACATTAATACAGGGACAGGGACAGGATCAGTAATACAGGGACATCCACATTAAACATTCACATTAACATTAATACAGGGACAGGGACTGGATCAGTAATACAGGGACATTCACATTAAACATTCACATTAACATTAATACAGGGACAGGGACAGGATCAGTAATACAGGGACATTCACATTAAACATTCACATTAACATTAATACAGGGACAGGGACAGGATCAGTAATACAGGGACATTCACATTAAACATTCACATTAACATTAATACAGGGACAGGGACAGGATCAGTAATACAGGGACATTCACATTAAACATTCACATTTACTGTAATGCAGAGACAGGGACAGGATCAGTAATACAGGGACATTCATATTAAACATTCACATTAACATTAATACAGGGACAGGATCAGTAATACAGGGACATTCACATTAAACATTCTCATTAACATTAATACAGGGACACGGACAGGATCAGTAATACAGGGACATTCATATTAAACATTCACATTAACATTAATACAGGGACGGGGACAGGATCAGTAATACAGGGACATTCACATTAAACGTTCACATTAACATTAATGCCGGGACAGGGACAGGATCAGTAATACAGGGACATTCATATTAAACATTCACATTAACATTAATACAGGGACAGGGACAGGATCAGTAATACAGGGACATTCACATTAAACATTCTCATTAACATTAACACAGGGACAGGGACAGGATCAGTAATACAGGAACATTCACATTAAACATTCTCATTAACATTAATACAGGAACAGGGACAGGATCAGTAATACAGGGACATTCACAATAAACATTCACATTAACATTAATACAGGGACAGGGACAGGATCAGTAATACAGGAACATTCACATTAAACATTCACGTTAAACATTCACATTAACATTAATACAGGGACAGGATCAGTAATACAGGGACATTCACAATAAACATTCACATTAACATTAATACAGGGACAGGGTCAGGATCAGTAATACAGGAACATTCACATTAAACATTCACATTAACATTAATACAGGGATCGGGACAGGATCAGTAATACAGGAACATTCACATTAAACAATAACATTTACATTAATACAGGGACAGGATCAGTAATACAGGGACATTCACATTAAACATTCACATTAAACATTCACATTAACATTAATAAATGGACAGGAACAGGATCAGTAATACAGGAATATTCAAATTAAACATTCACATTAACATTAATATAGGGCCTGGGACAGGATCAGTAATACAGGTACATTGACATTAAACATTCACATTAACATTAATACAGGGACTGGGACAGGATCAGTAATACAGGGATATTCACATTAAACATTCACATTAAACATTCACATTAACATTAATACAGGGACAGGGACAGGATCATTAATACAGGGACATTCACATTAAACATTCACATTAACATTAATACAGGGACAGGGACAGGATCAGTAATACAGGGACATTCACATTAAATATTCACATTAACATTAATACAGGGACAGGGACAGGATCAGTAATACAGGGACATTCACATTTAACATTCACATTAACATTAATACAGGGACAGGGACAGGATCAGTAATACAGGAACATTCCCATTAAACATTCACATTAACATTAATACAGGGGAAGGGACAGGATCAGTAATACAGGAACATTCACATTAAACATTCACATTAACTTAAGACAGGGACAGGGACAGGATCAGTAATACAGGGACATTCACATTAAACATTCACATTAACATTAATACAGGGACAGGGACAGGATCAGTAATACAGGGACATTCACATTCAACATTCACATTAACTTTAATACAGGGACAGGGACAGGATCAGTAATACAGGAACATTCACATTAAACATTCACATTAACATTATTACAGGGACAGGGAAAGGATCAGTAATACAGGGGCATTCACATTAAACATTCACATTTACATTAATACAGGGCCAGGATCAGTAATACAGGGACATTCACATTAAACATTCACATTAACATTAATAAAGGGACAGGGACAGGATCAGTAATACAGGGACATTCACATTAAACATTCACATTAACATTAATACAGGGACAGGGACAGGATCAGTAATACAGGAACATTCACATTAAACATTCACATTAACATTAAAACAGGGACAGGGTCAGGATCAGTAATACAGGAACATACACATTAAACATTCACATTAACATTAATACAAGGACAGGGACAGGATCAGTAATACAGGGACATTCACATTAAACATTCACATTAACATTAATACAGGGACTGGGACAGGATCAGTAATACAGGGACATTCACATTAAACATTCACATTAACATTAATAAAGGGAGAGGGACAGGATCAGTAATACAGGAACATTCACATTAAACATTCACATTAACATTAATACAGGGGCAGGGACAGGATCAGTAATACAGGGACATTCACATTAAACATTCACATTAACATTAATACAGGGACAGGGACAGGATCAGTAATACAGGGACATTCACATTAAACATTCACATTAACATTAATACAGGGACAGGGACAGGATCAGTAATACAGCAACATTCACATTAAACATTCACATTAACATTAATACAGGGACTGGGACAGGATCAGTAATACAGGGACATTCACATTAAACATTCACATTAACATTAATAAAGGGACAGGGACAGGATCAGTAATACAGGAACATTCACATTAAACATTCACATTAACATTAATACAGGGACTGGGAGAGGATCAGAAACACAGGGACATTCACATTAAACATTCACATTAACATTAATAAAGGGACAGGGACAGGATCAGTAATACAGGAACATTCACATGAAACATTCACATTAACATTAATACAGGGACAGGGACAGGATCAGTAATACAGGGACATTCACATTAAACATTCACATTAACATTAATACAGGGACAGGATCTGTAATACAGGGACATTCACATTAAACATTTACATTAACATTAATACAGGGACAGGGACAGGATCAGTAATACAGGGACATTCACATTAAACATTCACATTAACATTAATACTGGGACAGGGACAGGATCAGTAATACAGGGACATTCACATTTAACATTCATATTAACATTAATACAGGGACAGGGACAGGATCAGTAATACAGGGAGATTCACATTAAACATTCACATTCACATTAATACAGGAACAGGGACAGGATCAGTAATACAGGAACATTCACATTAAACATGCACATTAACATTAATACAGGGACAGGGGCAGGATCAGTAATACCGGACCATTCACATTAAACATTCACATTAACATTAATACAGGGACAGGGACAGGGACAGGATCAGTAATACAGGAACATTCACATTAAACATTCACATTAACATTTATACAGGGACAGGATCAGTAATACAGGAACATTCACATTAAACATTCACATTAACATTAATACAGGGACAGGGACAGGGTCAGTAATACAGGGACATTCACATTAAACATTCACATTAACATTAATACAGGGACAGGTACAGGATCAGTAATACAGGAACATACACATTAAACATTCACATTAACATTAATACAGGGACAGGATCTGAAATACAGGGACATTCACATTAAACATTCACATTAACATTAATACAGGGACAGGGACAGGATCAGTAATACAGGGACATTCACATTAAACATTCACATTAACATTAATACAGGGACAGGATCAGCAATACAGGAACATTCACATTAAACATTCACATTAACATTAATACAGGGACAGGGACAGGGTCAGTAATACAGGAACATTCACATTAAACATTCACATTAACATTAATACAGGGACAGGGACAGGATCAGTAATACAGGGACATTCACATTAAACAGTCTCATTAACATTAATACAGGGACAGGATCTGTAATACAGGGACATTCACATTAAACATTCACATTAACATTAATACAGGGACAGGGACAGGATCAGTAATACAGGGACATTCACATTAAACATTCACATTAACATTAATACCGGGACAGGGACAGGGTCAGTAATACAGGAACATTCACATTAAACATTCACATTAACATTAATACAGGGACAGGGACAGGATCAGTAATACAGGGACATTCACATTAAACATTTACATTAACATTAATACAGGGACAGGGACAGGATCAGTAATATAGGAACATTCACATTAAACATTCACATTAACATTAAGACAGGGACAGGATCAGTAATACAGGAACATTCACATTAAACATTCACCTTAACATTAATACAGGGACAGGGACAGGATCAGTAATACAAGGACATTCACATTAAACATTGACATTAACATTAATACAGGGACAGGGACAGGATCAGTAATACAGGGACATTCACATTAAACATTCACATTAACATTAATACAGGGACAGGGACAGGATCAGTAATACAGGGACATTCACATTAAACATTCACATTAACATTAATACAGGGACAGGATCTGTAATACAGGGACATTCACATTAAACATTCACATTAACATTAATACAGGGACAGGGACAGGATTAGTAATACAGGGACATTCACATTAAACATTCACATTAACATTAATACTGGGACAGGGACAGGATCAGTAATACAGGGACATTCACATTAAACATTCACATTAACATTAATACAGGGACAGGGACAGGATCAGTAATACAGGGAGATTCAGATTAAACATTCACATTAACATTAATACAGGGACAGGATCAGTAATACAGGAACATTCGCATTAAACATTCACATTAACATTAATACAGGGACAGGGACAGGATCAGTAATACAGGGACATTCACATTAAACATTCACATTAACATTAATACAGGGACAGGGACAGGATCAGTAATACAGGGACATTCACATGAAACATTCACATTAACATTAATACTGGGACAGGGACAGGATCAGTAATACAGGGAAATTTACATTAAACATTCACATTAACATTAATACAGGGACAGGGACAGGATCAGTAATACAGGGAGATTCACATTAAACATTCACATTAACATTAATACAGGGACAGGATCAGTAATACAGGGACATTCACATTAAACATTCACATTAACATTAATACAGGGACAGGGACAGGATCAGTAATACAGGGACATTCACATGAAACATTCACATTAACATTAATACAGGGACTGGGACAGGATCAGTAATACAGGAACATTCATATTAAACATTCACATTAACATTAATAAAGGGACAGGGACAGGATCAGTAATACAGGGACATTCACATTAAACATTCACATTAACATTAATACAGGGACGGGGACAGGATCAGCAATACAGGGACATTCACATTAAACATTCACATTAACATTAATATAGGGACTGGGACAGGATCAGTAATACAAAAACATTCACATTAAACATTCACATTAACATTAATACAGGGATTGGGACAGTATCAGTAATACAGGGACATTCACATTAAACATTCACATTAACATTAATACAGGTACAGGGACAGGATCCGTAATACAGGGACATTCACATTAAGCATTCACATTAACATTAATACTGGGACAGGGACAGGAACAGTAATACAGGGACATTCACATTAAACATTCACATTAACATTAATACAGGGACAGGGACAGGATCTGTAATACAGGGAGATTCACATTAAACATTCACATTGACATTAATACAGGGACAGGATCAGTAATACAGGAACATTCACATTAAACATTCACATTAACATTAATATAGGGACAGGGACAGGATCAGTAATACAGGGACATTCACATTAAACATTCACATTAACATTAATACAGGGACAGGATTTGTAATACAGGGACATTCACATTAAACATTCACATTAACATTAAAACAGGGACAGGGACAGGATCAGTAATACAGGGACATTCACATTAAACATTCACATTAACATTAATACTGGGACAGGGACAGGATCAGTAATACAGGGACATTCACATTAAACATTCACATTAACATTAATACAGGGACAGGGACAGGATCAGTAATACAGGGAGATTCACATTAAACATTCACATTAACATTAATACAGGGACAGGATCAGTAATACAGGAACATTCACATTAAACATTCACATTAACATTAATACAGGGACTGGGACAGGATCAGTAATACAGGAACATTCATATTAAACATTCACATTAACATTAATAAAGGGACAGGGACAGGATCAGTAATACCGGAACATTCACATTAACATTAATACAGCGACGGGGACAGGATCAGTAATACAGGAACATTCACATTAAACATTCACATTAATATTAATACAGGGACAGGGACAGGGTCAGTAATACAGGGACATTCACATTAAACATTCACATTAACATGAATACAGGGACAGGGACAGGATCAGTAATACAGGAACATACACATTAAACATTCACATTAACATTAATACAGGGACAGGATCTGTAATACAGGGACATTCACATTAAACATTCACATTTACATTAATACAGGGACAGGGACAGGATCAGTAATACAGGGACATTCACATTACACATTCACATTAACATTAATACAGGGACAGGATCAGCAATACAGGAACATTCACATTAAACATTCACATTAACATTAATACAGGGACAGGGACAGGGTCAGTAATACAGGAACATTCACATTAAACATTCACATTAACATTAATACAGGGACAGGGACAGGGTCAGTAATACAGGAACATTCACATTAAACATTCACATTAATATTAATACAGGATCAGGATCAGTAATACGGGGAGATTCACATTAAACATTCACATTAACATTAATACAGGGCCATGGACAGGATCAGTAATACAGGGACTTTCACATTAAACATTCACATTAACATTAATACAGGGACAGGGACAGGATCAGTAATACAGGAACATTCACATTAAACATTCACATTAACATTAATACAGAGACAGAGACAGGATCAGTAATACAGGAACATTCAGATTAAACATTCACATTAACATTAATACAGTGACGGGGACAGGATCAGTAATACAGGAACATTCAAATTAAACATTCACATTAACATTAATACAGGGATGGGGACAGGATCAGTAATACAGGGACATTCACATTAAACATTCACATTAACATTAATACAGGGACAGGGACAGGATCAGTAATACAGGGACATTCACATTAAACATTCACATTAACATTAATACAGGGACAGGTACAGGATCAGTAATACACGGACATTCACATTAAACATTCACATTAACATTAATACAGGGACAGGATCAGTAATACAGGGACATTCACGTTAAACATTCACATTAACATTACTACAGGGACAGGGACAGGATCAGTAATACAGGGACATTCACATTAAACATTCACATTAACATTAATACAGGGACAGGGACAGGATCAGTAATACAGGGACATTCACATTAAACATTTACATTAACATTAATACAGGGACAGGGACAGGATCAGTAATACAGGAACATTCACATTAAACATTCACATTAACATTAATACAGGGACAGGGACAGGATCAGTAATACAGGAACATTCACATTAAACATTCACATTAACATTAATACAGAGACAGAGACAGGATCAGTAATACAGGAACATTCAGATTAAACATTCACATTAACATTAATACAGTGACGGGGACAGGATCAGTAATACAGGAACATTCAAATTAAACATTCACATTAACATTAATACAGGGATGGGGACAGGATCAGTAATACAGGGACATTCACATTAAACATTCACATTAACATTAATACAGGGACAGGGACAGGATCAGTAATACAGGGACATTCACATTAAACATTCACAGTAACATTAATACAGGGACAGAGACAGGATCAGTAATACAGGAACATTCACATTAAACATTCACATTAACATTAATACAGGGACAGGGACAGGATCAGTAATACAGGGACATTCACATTAAACATTCACATTAACATTAATACAGGGACAGGTACAGGATCAGTAATACACGGACATTCACATTAAACATTCACATTAACATTAATACAGGGACAGGATCAGTAATACAGGGACATTCACATTAAACATTCACATTAACATTACTACAGGGACAGGGACAGGATCAGTAATACAGGGACATTCACATTAAACATTCACATTAACATTCATACAGGGACAGGGACAGGATCAGTAATACAGGGACATTCACATTAAACATTTACATTAACATTAATACAGGGACAGGGACAGGATCAGTAATATAGGAACATTCACATTAAACATTCACATTAACATTGATACAGGGACAGGGACAGGATCAGTATTACAGGAACATTCACATTAAACATTCACCTTAACATTAATACAGGGACAGGGACAGGATCAGTAATACAAGGACATTCACATTAAACATTCACATTAACATTAATACAGGGACAGGGACAGGATCAGTAATACAGGGACATTCACATTAAACATTCACATTAACATTAATACAGGGACAGGGACAGGATCAGTAATACAGGAACATTCACATTAAACATTCACATTAACATTAATACAGGGATGGGGACAGGATCAGTAATACAGGGATTATCACATTAAACATTCACATTAACATTAATACAGGGACAGAGAAAGGATCAGTAATACAGGGACATTCACATTAAACATTCACATTAACTTTAATACAGGGACAGGGACAGGATCAGTAATACAGGAACATTCACATTAAACATTCACATTAACATTAATATCGGGATGGGGACAGTATCAGTAATACAGGGACATTCACATTAAACATTCACATTAACATTAATACAGGGACAGGATCAGTAATACAGGAACATTCACATTAAACATTCACATTAACATTAATACAGGGATGGGGACAGTATCAGTCATACAGGGACATTCACATTAAACATTCACATTAACATTAATACAGGGACTGGGACAGGATCAGTCATACAGGAACATTCACATTAAACATTCACATTAACATTAATACAGGGACAGGGACAGGATCAGTAATACAGGGACATTCACATTAAACATTCACATTAACATTAATACAGGGACAGGATCTGTAATACAGGGACATTCACATTAAACATTCACATTAACATGAATACAGTGACGGGGATAGGATCAGTAATACAGGGACATTCACATTAAACATTCACATTAACATTAATACAGGAACAGGGACAGGATCAGTAATGCAGGAACATTCACATTAAACTTTCGCATTAACATTAATACAGAGACAGGGACAGGATCAGTAATACAGGGACATTCACATTAAACATTCACATTAACATTAATAAAGGGACTGGGACAGGATCAGTAATTCAGGAACATTCACATTAAACATTCACATTAACATTAATACAGGGGCAGGGACAGGATCAGTAATAAAGGGACATTCACATTAAACATTCACATGAACATTAATACAGGGACAGGATCTGTAATACAGGGACATTCACATTAAACATTCACATTAACATTTATACAAGGACAGGATCAGTAATACAGGAACATTCACATTAAACATTCACATTAACATTACTACAGGGACAGGGACAGGATCAGTAATACAGGAACATTCACATTAAACATTCACATTAACATTACTACAGGGACAGGGACAGGATCAGTAATACAGGAACATTCACATTAAACATTCACATTAACATAAATACAGGGACAGGGACAGGATCAGTAATACAGGGACATTCACATTAAACATTCACATTCACATTATTACAGGGACAGGATCAGTAATACAGGAATATTCAAATTAAACATTCATATTAACATTAATACACGGACAGGGACAGGATCAGTAATACAGGAACATTCACATTAAACATTCACATTAACATAAATACAGGGACAGGGATAGGATCAGTAATACAGGGACATTCACATTTAACATTCACATTCACATTATTACAGGGACAGGATCAGTAATACAGGTACATTCACATTAAACATTCACGTTAACATTAATACAGGGACAGGATCAGTAATAGAGGAACATTCACATTAAACATTCACATTCACATTAAGACAGAGACAGGGACAGGGTCAGTAATACAGGAACATTCCCATGAAGCATTCACATTAACATTAATACAGGGGAAGGGACAGGATCAGTAATACAGGAACATTCACATTAAACATTCACATTAACATTAATATAGGGACAGGGACAGGATCAGTAATACAGGGACATTCACATTAAACATTCACATTAACATTAATACAGGGACAGGGACAGGATCAGTAATACAGGGACATTCACATTAAACATTCACATTAACATTAATACAGGGACAGGATCAGTAATACAGGGACATTCACATTAAACATTCACATTAACATTAATACAGGGACAGAGACAGGATCCGTAATACAGGAACATTCACATTAAACATTCACATTAACATTAATACAGGGATGAGGAAAGTATCAGTAATACAGGAACATTCACATTAAAAATTCACATTAACATTAATACAAGGACAGGGTCAGGATCAGTAATACAGGAACATTCACATTAAACATTCACATTAACATTAATACAGGGACAGGGACAGGATCAGTAATACAGGAACATTCACATTAAACATTCACATTAACATTAATATCGGGATGGGGACAGTATCAGTAATACAGGGAGATTCACATTAAACATTCACATTAACATTAATACAGGGATGAGGAAAGTATCAGAAATACAGGAACATTCACATTAAAAATTCACATTAACATTAATACAAGGACAGGGTCAGGATCAGTAATACAGGAACATTCACATTAAACATTCACATTAACATTAATACAGGGACAGGGACAGGAACAGTAATACAGGGACATTCACATTAAACATTCACATTAACATTAATACAGGGACAGGGACAGGATCAGTAATACAGGGAGATTCACATTAAACATTCACATTAACATTAATACAGGGACAGGATCAGTAATACAGGAACATTCACATTAAACATTCACATTAACATTAATATAGGGACAGGGACAGGATCAGTAATACAGGGACATTCACATTAAACATTCACATTAACATTAATACTGGGACAGGATTTGTAATACAGGGACATTCACATTAAACATTCACATTAACATTAATACAGGGACAGGGACAGGGCCAGTAATACAGGGACATTCACATTAAACATTCACATTAACATTAATACTGGGACAGGGACAGGATCAGTAATACAGGGACATTCACATTAAACATTCACATTAACATTAATACAGGGACAGGGACAGGATCAGTAATACAGGGAGATTCACATTAAACATTCACATTAACATTAATACAGGGACAGGATCAGTAATACAGGAACATTCACATTAAACATTCACATTAACATTAATACAGGGACTGGGACAGGATCAGTAATACAGGAACATTCATATTAAACATTCACATTAACATTAATAAAGGGACAGGGACAGGATCAGTAATACCGGAACATTCACATTAACATTAATACAGGGACGGGGACAGGATCAGTAATACAGGAACATTCACATTAAACATTCACATTAATATTAATACAGGGACAGGGACAGGGTCAGTAATACAGGGACATTCACATTAAACATTCACATTAACATGAATACAGGGACAGGGACAGGATCAGTAATACAGGAACATACACATTAAACATTCACATTAACATTAATACAGGGACAGGATCTGTAATACAGGGACATTCACATTAAACATTCACATTTACATTAATACAGGGACAGGGACAGGATCAGTAATACAGGGACATTCACATTACACATTCACATTAACATTAATACAGGGACAGGATCAGCAATACAGGAACATTCACATTAAACATTCACATTAACATTAATACAGGGACAGGGACAGGGTCAGTAATACAGGAACATTCACATTAAACATTCACATTAACATTAATACAGGGACAGGGACAGGGTCAGTAATACAGGAACATTCACATTAAACATTCACATTAATATTAATACAGGATCAGGATCAGTAATACGGGGAGATTCACATTAAACATTCACATTAACATTAATACAGGGCCAGGGACAGGATCAGTAATACAGGAACATTCAAATTAAACATTCACATTAACATTAATACAGGGATGGGGACAGGATCAGTAATACAGGGACATTCACATTAAACATTCACATTAACATTAATACAGGGACAGGTACAGGATCAGTAATACACGGACATTCACATTAAACATTCACATTAACATTAATACAGGGACAGGATCAGTAATACAGGGACATTCACGTTAAACATTCACATTAACATTACTACAGGGACAGGGACAGGATCAGTAATACAGGGACATTCACATTAAACATTCACATTAACATTAATACAGGGACAGGGACAGGATCAGTAATACAGGGACATTCACATTAAACATTTACATTAACATTAATACAGGGACAGGGACAGGATCAGTAATACAGGAACATTCACATTAAACATTCACATTAACATTAATACAGGGACAGGGACAGGATCAGTAATACAGGAACATTCACATTAAACATTCACATTAACATTAATACAGAGACAGAGACAGGATCAGTAATACAGGAACATTCAGATTAAACATTCACATTAACATTAATACAGTGACGGGGACAGGATCAGTAATACAGGAACATTCAAATTAAACATTCACATTAACATTAATACAGGGATGGGGACAGGATCAGTAATACAGGGACATTCACATTAAACATTCACATTAACATTAATACAGGGACAGGGACAGGATCAGTAATACAGGGACATTCACATTAAACATTCACAGTAACATTAATACAGGGACAGAGACAGGATCAGTAATACAGGAACATTCACATTAAACATTCACATTAACATTAATACAGGGACAGGGACAGGATCAGTAATACAGGGACATTCACATTAAACATTCACATTAACATTAATACAGGGACAGGTACAGGATCAGTAATACACGGACATTCACATTAAACATTCACATTAACATTAATACAGGGACAGGATCAGTAATACAGGGACATTCACATTAAACATTCACATTAACATTACGACAGGGACAGGGACAGGATCAGTAATACAGGGACATTCACATTAAACATTCACATTAACATTCATACAGCGACAGGGACAGGATCAGTAATACAGGGACATTCACATTAAACATTTACATTAACATTAATACAGGGACAGGGACAGGATCAGTAATATAGGAACATTCACATTAAACATTCACATTAACATTGATACAGGGACAGGGACAGGATCAGTATTACAGGAACATTCACATTAAACATTCACCTTAACATTAATACAGGGACAGGGACAGGATCAGTAATACAAGGACATTCACATTAAACATTCACATTAACATTAATACAGGGACAGGGACAGGATCAGTAATACAGGGACATTCACATTAAACATTCACATTAACATTAATACAGGGACAGGGACAGGATCAGTAATACAGGAACATTCACATTAAACATTCACATTAACATTAATACAGGGATGGGGACAGGATCAGTAATACAGGGATTATCACATTAAACATTCACATTAACATTAATACAGGGACAGAGAAAGGATCAGTAATACAGGGACATTCACATTAAACATTCACATTAACTTTAATACAGGGACAGGGACAGGATCAGTAATACAGGAACATTCACATTAAACATTCACATTAACATTAATATCGGGATGGGGACAGTATCAGTAATACAGGGACATTCACATTAAACATTCACATTAACATTAATACAGGGACAGGATCAGTAATACAGGAACATTCACATTAAACATTCACATTAACATTAATACAGGGATGGGGACAGTATCAGTCATACAGGGACATTCACATTAAACATTCACATTAACATTAATACAGGGACTGGGACAGGATCAGTCATACAGGAACATTCACATTAAACATTCACATTAACATTAATACAGGGACAGGGACAGGATCAGTAATACAGGGACATTCACATTAAACATTCACATTAACATTAATACAGGGACAGGATCTGTAATACAGCGACATTCACATTAAACATTCACATTAACATGAATACAGTGACGGGGATAGGATCAGTAATACAGGGACATTCACATTAAACATTCACATTAACATTAATACAGGAACAGGGACAGGATCAGTAATGCAGGAACATTCACATTAAACTTTCGCATTAACATTAATACAGAGACAGGGACAGGATCAGTAATACAGGGACATTCACATTAAACATTCACATTAACATTAATAAAGGGACTGGGACAGGATCAGTAATACAGGAACATTCACATTAAACATTCACATTAACATTAATACAGGGGAAGGGACAGGATCAGTAATAAAGGGACATTCACATTAAACATTCACATGAATATTAATACAGGGACAGGATCTGTAATACAGGGACATTCACATTAAACATTCACATTAACATTTATACAAGGACAGGATCAGTAATACAGGAACATTCACATTAAACATTCACATTAACATTACTACAGGGACAGGGACAGGATCAGTAATACAGGAACATTCACATTAAACATTCACATTAACATTACTACAGGGACAGGGACAGGATCAGTAATACAGGAACATTCACATTAAACATTCACATTAACATAAATACAGGGACAGGGACAGGATCAGTAATACAGGGACATTCACATTAAACATTCACATTCACATTATTACAGGGACAGGATCAGTAATACAGGAATATTCAAATTAAACATTCATATTAACATTAATACACGGACAGGGACAGGATCAGTAATACAGGAACATTCACATTAAACATTCACATTAACATAAATACAGGGACAGGGACAGGATCAGTAATACAGGGACATTCACATTTAACATTCACATTCACATTATTACAGGGACAGGATCAGTAATACAGGTACATTCACATTAAACATTCACGTTAACATTAATACAGGGACAGGATCAGTAATAGAGGAACATTCACATTAAACATTCACATTCACATTAAGACAGAGACAGGGACAGGGTCAGTAATACAGGAACATTCCCATGAAGCATTCACATTAACATTAATACAGGGGAAGGGACAGGATCAGTAATACAGGAACATTCACATTAAACATTCACATTAACATTAATATAGGGACAGGGACAGGATCAGTAATACAGGGACATTCACATTAAACATTCACATTAACATTAATACAGGGACAGGGACAGGATCAGTAATACAGGGACATTCACATTAAACATTCACATTAACATTAATACAGGGACAGGATCAGTAATACAGGGACATTCACATTAAACATTCACATTAACATTAATACAGGGACAGAGACAGGATCCGTAATACAGGAACATTCACATTAAACATTCACATTAACATTAATACAGGGATGAGGAAAGTATCAGTAATACAGGAACATTCACATTAAAAATTCACATTAACATTAATACAAGGACAGGGTCAGGATCAGTAATACAGGAACATTCACATTAAACATTCACATTAACATTCATACAGGGACGGGGACAGGATCAGTAATACAGGAACATTCACATTAAACATTCACATTAACATTAATACAGGGACAGGGTCAGGATCAGTAATACAGGGACAATCACATTAAACATTCACATTAACATTTAGACAGGGACAGGATCAGTAATACAGGAACATTCACATTAAACATTCACATTAACATTAATACAGGGACAGGATCAGTAATACAGGGACATTCACATTAAACATTCACATTAACATTAATACAGGGACAGGGACAGGATCAGTAATACAGGGACATTCACATTAAACATTCACATTAACATTAATACAGGGGAAGGGACAGGATCAGTAATAAAGGGACATTCACATTAAACATTCACATGAATATTAATACAGGGACAGGATCTGTAATACAGGGACATTCACATTAAACATTCACATTAACATTTATACAAGGACAGGATCAGTAATACAGGAACATTCACATTAAACATTCACATTAACATTACTACAGGGACAGGGACAGGATCAGTAATACAGGAACATTCACATTAAACATTCACATTAACATTACTACAGGGACAGGGACAGGATCAGTAATACAGGAACATTCACATTAAACATTCACATTAACATAAATACAGGGACAGGGACAGGATCAGTAATACAGGGACATTCACATTAAACATTCACATTCACATTATTACAGGGACAGGATCAGTAATACAGGAATATTCAAATTAAACATTCATATTAACATTAATACACGGACAGGGACAGGATCAGTAATACAGGAACATTCACATTAAACATTCACATTAACATAAATACAGGGACAGGGACAGGATCAGTAATACAGGGACATTCACATTTAACATTCACATTCACATTATTACAGGGACAGGATCAGTAATACAGGTACATTCACATTAAACATTCACGTTAACATTAATACAGGGACAGGATCAGTAATAGAGGAACATTCACATTAAACATTCACATTCACATTAAGACAGAGACAGGGACAGGGTCAGTAATACAGGAACATTCCCATGAAGCATTCACATTAACATTAATACAGGGGAAGGGACAGGATCAGTAATACAGGAACATTCACATTAAACATTCACATTAACATTAATATAGGGACAGGGACAGGATCAGTAATACAGGGACATTCACATTAAACATTCACATTAACATTAATACAGGGACAGGGACAGGATCAGTAATACAGGGACATTCACATTAAACATTCACATTAACATTAATACAGGGACAGGATCAGTAATACAGGGACATTCACATTAAACATTCACATTAACATTAATACAGGGACAGAGACAGGATCCGTAATACAGGAACATTCACATTAAACATTCACATTAACATTAATACAGGGATGAGGAAAGTATCAGTAATACAGGAACATTCACATTAAAAATTCACATTAACATTAATACAAGGACAGGGTCAGGATCAGTAATACAGGAACATTCACATTAAACATTCACATTAACATTCATACAGGGACGGGGACAGGATCAGTAATACAGGAACATTCACATTAAACATTCACATTAACATTAATACAGGGACAGGATCAGGATCAGTAATACAGGGACAATCACATTAAACATTCACATTAACATTTAGACAGGGACAGGATCAGTAATACAGGAACATTCACATTAAACATTCACATTAACATTAATACAGGAACAGGGACAGGATCAGTAATACAGGAACATTCACATTAAACATTCACATTAACATTAATACAGGGACAGGGACAGGATCAGTAATACAGGGACATTCACATTAAACATTCACATTAACATTACTACAGGGACAGGGACAGGATCAGTAATACAGGGACATTCACATTAAACATTCACATTAACATTAATACGGGGACGGGGACAGGATCAGTAATACAGGGACATTCACATTAAACATTCACATTAACATTAATACAGGGACTGGGACAGGATCAGTAATACAGGGACAATCACATTAAACATTCACATTAACATTAATACAGGGGCAGGGACAGGATCAGTAATACAGGGCGAATCACATTAAACATTCTCATTAACATTAATACAGAGACAGGGACAGGGTCAGTAATACAGGAACATTCACATTAAACATTCACATTAACATTAATACAGGGACAGGATCAGTAATACAGGGACATTCACATTAAACATTCACATTAACATTAATACAGGGACAGGATCAGTTATACCGGGACATTCACATTAAACATTCACATTAACATTAACACAGGGACAGCGACAGGATCAGTAATACAGGAACATTCACATTAAACATTCACATTAACATTAATACAGGGGAAGGGACAGGATCAGTAATACAGAAACATTCACATTAAACAATCACATTAACATTAATGCAGGGACAGGGACAGGATCAGTAATACAGGGACATTCACATTAAACATTCACATTAACATTAATACAGGGACAGGGACAGGATCAGTAATACAGGAACATTCACATTAAACATTCACATTAACATTACTACCGGGACAGGGACAGGATCAGTAATACAGGAACATTCACATTAAACATTCACATTAACATTAATACAGGGACAGGGACAGGATCAGTAATACAGGGATATTCACATTAAACATTCACATTAACATTAATACAGGGACAGGATCAGTCTTACAGGGACATTCACGTTAAACATTCACATTAACATTAATACAGGGACAGGGACAGGATCAGTAATACAGGAATATTCACATTAAACATTCACATTAACATTAATACAGGGGCAGGGACAGGAACAGTAATACAGGGCGATTCACATTAAACATTCTCATGAACATTAATACAGGGACAGGGACAGGATCAGTAATACAGGGACATTCACATTAAACATTCACATTAACATTAATAAAGGGACAGGGACAGGATCAGTAATACAGGAACATTCACATTATATATTCACATTAACATTAATGCAGGGACAGGGACAGGATCAGTAATACAGGAACATTCACATTAAACATTCACAGTAACATTAATACAGGGGCAGGGACAGGATCAGGAATACAGGGACATTCACATTAAACATTCACATTAACATTAATACAGGGACAGGGACAGGATCAGCAATACAGGTACATTCACATTAAACATTCACATTAACATTAATACAGGGACAGAGACAGGATCAGTAATACAGGGACATTCACATTAAACATTCACATGAACATTAATACAGACACAGGGACAGGATCAGCAATACAGGTACATTCACATTAAACATTCACATTAACATTAATACAGGGACAGGGACAGGATCAGTAATACAGGGAGATTCACAATAAACATTCAATAACATTAATACAGGGACAGGGACAGGATCAGTAATACAGGAACATTCACATTAAACATTCACATTAACATTAATACAAGGACAGGATCAGTAATACAGGAACATTCACATTAAACATTCACATTAACATTACTACAGGGACAGGGACAGGATCAGTAATACAGGAACATTCACATTACACATTCACATTAACATTACTACAGGGACAGGGACGGGATCAGTAATACAGGAACATTCACATTAAACATTCACATTAACATTAATACAGGGACAGGGACAGGATCTGTAAAACAGGAACATTCACATTAAAAATTCACATTAACATTAATACAGGGGCACGGTCAGGATCAGTAATACAGGGACATTCACATTAAACATTCACATTAACATTAATACAGGGACAGAGACAGGATCAGTAATACAGGGACATTCACATTAAACATTCACATTAACATTAATACAGCGACAGGATCAGTAATACAGGGACATTCACATTAAACATTCACATTAACATTAATACAGGAACAGGATCAGTAATACTGCGACATTCACATTAAACATTCACATTAACATTAATACAGGGACAGGGACAGGGTCAGTAATACAGGGACATTCACATTAAACATTCACCTGAACATTAATACAGGGACAGGGACAGGATCTGTAATACAGGGACATTCACATTAAACATTCACATTGACATTAATACAGGGACAGGGACAGGATCAGTAATACAGGGACATTCACATTAAACATTCACATTCACACTCATACAGAGACAGTGACAGGATCAGTAATACAGGGACATTCACATTAAACATTCACATTCACATTAATACAGGGACAGGATCAGGAATACAGGTACATTCACATTAAACATTCACGTTAACATTAATACAGGGACAGAATCAGTAATACAGGAACATTCACATTAAACATTCACATTCACATTAATACAGGGACACGGACAGGATCAGTAATACAGGGACATTCACATTAAACATTCACATTAACATTAATACAGCGACTGGGACAGGAATCAGTAATACAGGAACATTCACATTAAACATTCACATTAACATTAATACAGGCCCGGGGACAGGATCAGTAATACAGGAACATTCACATTAAACATTCAGATTAACATTAGTACAGGGACGGGGACTGGATCAGTAATACAGGAACATTCACATTCAACATTCACATTAACATTGATACAGGGACAGGGACAGGATCAGTAATACAGGGACATTCGCATTAAACATTCACATTAACATTAATACAGGGCCAGGATCAGTAATACAGGAACATTCACATTAAACATTCACATTAACATTAATACAGGGACAGGATCAGTAATACAGGGACAGTCACATTAAACATTCACATTAACATTAATACAGGGACAGGGACAGGTTCAGTATTACAGGAACATTCACATTAAACATTCACATTAACATTAATACAGGGACAGGGACAGGTTCAGTATTACAGGAACATTCACATTAAACATTCACATTAACATTAATACAGGGACAGGGACAGGATCAGTAATACAGGGATATTCACATTAAACATTCACATTAACATTAATACAGGGACAGGATCAGTCTTACAGGGACATTCACGTTAAACATTCACATTAACATTAATAAAGGGACAGGGACAGGATCAGTAATACAGGAACATTCACATTAAACATTCACATTAACATTAATACAGGGACAGGATAAGTAATACAGGAACATTCACATTAAACATTCACATTAACATTAATACAGGGACCGGGACAGGATCAGTAATACAGGGACATTCACATTAAACATTCACATTAACATTAATACAGGGACAGGGACAGGATCAGTAATACAGGGACATTCACATTAAACATTCACATTAACATTAATACAGGGACAGGATAAGTAATACAGGAACATTCACATTAAACATTCACATTAACGTTAATACAGGGACAGAGACAGGATCCATAATACAGGAACATTCACATTAAACATTCACATTAACATTAATACAGGGATGAGGACAGTATCAGTAATACAGGGACATTCACATTAAACATTCACATTAACATTAATACAGGGACAGGGACAGGATCAGTAATACAGGAACATTCAGATTAAACATTCACATTAACATTAATACAGTGACGGGGACAGGATCAGTAATACAGGAACATTCAAATTAAACATTCACATTAACATTAATACAGGGATGGGGACAGCATCAGTAATACAGGGACATTCACATTAAACATTCACATTAACATTAATACAGGGACAGGGACAGGATCAGTAATACAGGGACATTCACATTAAACATTCACAGTAACATTAATACAGGGACAGAGACAGGATCAGTAATACAGGAACATTCACATTAAACATTCACATTAACATTAATACAGGGACAGGGACAGGATCAGTAATACAGGGACATTCACATTAAACATTCACATTAACATTAATACAGGGACAGGGACAGGATCAGTAATACAGGGACATTCACATTAAACATTCACATTAACATTACTACAGGGACAGGGACAGGATCAGTAATACAGGGACATTCACATTAAACATTTACATTAACATTAATACAGGGACAGGGACAGGATCAGTAATATAGGAACATTCACATTAAACATTCACATTAACATTGATACAGGGACAGGGACAGGATCAGTATTACAGGAACATTCACATTAAACATTCACCTTAACATTAATACAGGGACAGGGACAGGATCAGTAATACAAGGACATTCACATTAAACATTCACATTAACATTAATACAGGGACAGGGACAGGATCAGTAATACAGGGACATTCACATTAAACATTCACATTAACATTAATACAGGGACAGGGACAGGATCAGTAATACAGGAACATTCACATTAAACATTCACATTAACATTAATACAGGGATGGGGACAGGATCAGTAATACAGGGATTATCACATTAAACATTCACATTAACATTAATACAGGGACAGAGAAAGGATCAGTAATACAGGGACATTCACATTAAACATTCACATTAACTTTAATACAGGGACAGGGACAGGATCAGTAATACAGGAACATTCACATTAAACATTCACATTAACATTAATATCGGGATGGGGACAGTATCAGTAATACAGGGACATTCACATTAAACATTCACATTAACATTAATACAGGGACAGGATCAGTAATACAGGAACATTCACATTAAACATTCACATTAACATTAATACAGGGATGGGGACAGTATCAGTCATACAGGGACATTCACATTAAACATTCACATTAACATTAATACAGGGACTGGGACAGGATCAGTCATACAGGAACATTCACATTAAACATTCACATTAACATTAATACAGGGACAGGGACAGGATCAGTAATACAGGGACATTCACATTAAACATTCACATTAACATTAATACAGGGACAGGATCTGTAATACAGGGACATTCACATTAAACATTCACATTAACATGAATACAGTGACGGGGATAGGATCAGTAATACAGGGACATTCACATTAAACATTCACATTAACATTAATACAGGAACAGGGACAGGATCAGTAATGCAGGAACATTCACATTAAACTTTCGCATTAACATTAATACAGAGACAGGGACAGGATCAGTAATACAGGGACATTCACATTAAACATTCACATTAACATTAATAAAGGGACTGGGACAGGATCAGTAATACAGGAACATTCACATTAAACATTCACATTAACATTAATACAGGGGCAGGGACAGGATCAGTAATAAAGGGACATTCACATTAAACATTCACATGAACATTAATACAGGGACAGGATCTGTAATACAGGGACATTCACATTAAACATTCACATTAACATTTATACAAGGACAGGATCAGTAATACAGGAACATTCACATTAAACATTCACATTAACATTACTACAGGGACAGGGACAGGATCAGTAATACAGGAACATTCACATTAAACATTCACATTAACATTACTACAGGGACAGGGACAGGATCAGTAATACAGGAACATTCACATTAAACATTCACATTAACATAAATACAGGGACAGGGACAGGATCAGTAATACAGGGACATTCACATTAAACATTCACATTCACATTATTACAGGGACAGGATCAGTAATACAGGAATATTCAAATTAAACATTCATATTAACATTAATACACGGACAGGGACAGGATCAGTAATACAGGAACATTCACATTAAACATTCATATTAACATAAATACAGGGACAGGGACAGGATCAGTAATACAGGGACATTCACATTTATCATTCACATTCACATTATTACAGGGACAGGATCAGTAATAGAGGAACATTCACATTAAACATTCACATTCACATTAAGACAGAGACAGGGACAGGGTCAGTAATACAGGAACATTCCCATGAAGCATTCACATTAACATTAATACAGGGGAAGGGACAGGATCAGTAATACAGGAACATTCACATTAAACATTCACATTAACATTAATATAGGGACAGGGACAGGATCAGTAATACAGGGACATTCACATTAAACATTCACATTAACATTAATACAGGGACAGGGACAGGATCAGTAATACAGGGACATTCACATTAAACATTCACATTAACATTAATACAGGGACAGGATCAGTAATACAGGGACATTCACATTAAACATTCACATTAACATTAATACAGGGACAGAGACAGGATCCGTAATACAGGAACATTCACATTAAACATTCACATTAACATTAATACAGGGATGAGGAAAGTATCAGTAATACAGGAACATTCACATTAAAAATTCACATTAACATTAATACAAGGACAGGGTCAGGATCAGTAATACAGGAACATTCACATTAAACATTCACATTAACATTAATACAGGGACAGGGACAGGATCAGTAATACAGGAACATTCACATTAAACATTCACATTAACATTAATACAGGGACAGGGTCAGGATCAGTAATACAGGGACAATCACATTAAACATTCACATTAACATTTAGACAGGGACAGGATCAGTAATACAGGAACATTCACATTAAACATTCACATTAACATTAATACAGGAACAGGGACAGGATCAGTAATACAGGAACATTCACATTAAACATTCACATTAACATTAATACAGGGACAGGGACAGGATCAGTAATACAGGGACATTCACATTAAACATTCACATTAACATTACTACAGGGACAGGGACAGGATCAGTAATACAGGGACATTCACATTAAACATTCACATTAACATTAATACGGGGACGGGGACAGGATCAGTAATACAGGGACATTCACATTAAACATTCACATTAACATTAATACAGGGACTGGGACAGGATCAGTAATACAGGGACAATCACATTAAACATTCACATTAACATTAATACAGGGGCAGGGACAGGATCAGTAATACAGGGCGAATCACATTAAACATTCTCATTAACATTAATACAGAGACAGGGACAGGGTCAGTAATACAGGAACATTCACATTAAACATTCACATTAACATTAATACAGGGACAGGATCAGTAATACAGGGACATTCACATTAAACATTCACATTAACATTAATACAGGGACAGGATCAGTTATACCGGGACATTCACATTAAACATTCACATTAACATTAACACAGGGACAGCGACAGGATCAGTAATACAGGAACATTCACATTAAACATTCACATTAACATTAATACAGGGGAAGGGACAGGATCAGTAAGACAGAAACATTCACATTAAACAATCACATTAACATTAATGCAGGGACAGGGACAGGATCAGTAATACAGGGACATTCACATTAAACATTCACATTAACATTAATACAGGGACAGGGACAGGATCAGTAATACAGGAACATTCACATTAAACATTCACATTAACATTACTACCGGGACAGGGACAGGATCAGTAATACAGGAACATTCACATTAAACATTCACATTAACATTAATACAGGGACAGGGACAGGATCAGTAATACAGGGATATTCACATTAAACATTCACATTAACATTAATACAGGGACAGGATCAGTCTTACAGGGACATTCACGTTAAACATTCACATTAACATTAATACAGGGACAGGGACAGGATCAGTAATACAGGAATATTCACATTAAACATTCACATTAACATTAATACAGGGGCAGGGACAGGAACAGTAATTCAGGGCGATTCACATTAAACATTCTCATTAACATTAATACAGGGACAGGGACAGGATCAGTAATACAGGGACATTCACATTAAACATTCACATTAACATTAATAAAGGGACAGGGACAGGATCAGTAATACAGGAACATTCACATTATATATTCACATTAACATTAATGCAGGGACAGGGACAGGATCAGTAATACAGGAACATTCACATTAAACATTCACACTAACATTAATACAGGGGCAGGGACAGGATCAGGAATACAGGGACATTCACATTAAACATTCACATTAACATTAATACAGGGACAGGGACAGGATCAGCAATACAGGTACATTCACATTAAACATTCACATTAACATTAATACAGGGACAGAGACAGGATCAGTAATACAGGGACATTCACATTAAACATTCACATGAACATTAATAGAGACACAGGGACAGGATCATCAATACAGGTACATTCACATTAAACATTCACATTAACATTAATACAGGGACAGGGACAGGATCAGTAATACAGGGAGATTCACAATAAACATTCAATAACATTAATACAGGGACAGGGACAGGATCAGTAATACAGGAACATTCACATTAACATTAATACAAGGACAGGATCAGTAATACAGGAACATTCACATTAAACATTCACATTAACATTACTACAGGGACAGGGACAGGATCAGTAATACAGGAACATTCACATTACACATTCACATGAACATTACTACAGGGACAGGGACGGGATCAGTAATACAGGAACATTCACATTAAACATTCACATTAACATTAATACAGGGACAGGGACAGGATCTGTAAAACAGGAACATTCACATTAAAAATTCACATTAACATTAATACAGGGGCACGGTCAGGATCAGTAATACAGGGACATTCACATTAAACATTCACATTAACATTAATACAGGGACAGAGACAGGATCAGTAATACAGGGACATTCACATTAAACATTCACATTAACATTAATACAGGGACAGGATCAGTAATACAGGGACATTCACATTAAACATTCACATTAACATTAATACAGGAACAGGATCAGTAATACTGCGACATTCACATTAAACATTCACATTAACATTAATACAGGGACAGGGACAGGGTCAGTAATACAGGGACATTCACATTAAACATTCACCTGAACATTAATACAGGGACAGGGACAGGATCTGTAATACAGGGACATTCACATTAAACATTCACATTGACATTAATACAGGGACAGGGACAGGATCAGTAATACAGGGACATTCACATTAAACATTCACATTAACACTCATACAGAGACAGTGACAGGATCAGTAATACAGGGACATTCACATTAAACATTCACATTCACATTAATACAGGGACAGGATCAGTAATACAGGTACATTCACATTAAACATTCACGTTAACATTAATACAGGGACAGAATCAGTAATACAGGAACATTCACATTAAACATTCACATTCACATTAATACAGGGACACGGACAGGATCAGTAATACAGGGACATTCACATTAAACATTCACATTAACATTAATACAGCGACTGGGACAGGAATCAGTAATACAGGAACATTCACATTAAACATTCACATTAACATTAATACAGGCCCGGGGACAGGATCAGTAATACAGGAACATTCACATTAAACATTCAGATTAACATTAGTACAGGGACGGGGACTGGATCAGTAATACAGGAACATTCACATTCAACATTCACATTAACATTGATACAGGGACAGGGACAGGATCAGTAATACAGGGACATTCGCATTAAACATTCACATTAACATTAATATAGGGCCAGGGTCAGTAATACAGGAACATTCACATTAAACATTCACATTAACATTAATACAGGGATAGGATCAGTAATACAGGGACAGTCACATTAAACATTCACATTAACATTAATACAGGGACAGGGACAGGTTCAGTATTACAGGAACATTCACATTAAACATTCACATTAACATTAATACAGGGACAGGGACAGGTTCAGTATTACAGGAACATTCACATTAAACATTCACATTAACATTAATGCAGGGACAGGGACAGGATCAGTAATACAGGGACATTCACATTAAACATTCACATTAACATTAATACAGGGACAGGGACAGGATCAGTAATACAGGAACATTCACATTAAACATTCACATTAACATTACTACCGGGACAGGGACAGGATCAGTAATACAGGAACATTCACATTAAACATTCACATTAACATTAATACAGGGACAGGGACAGGATCAGTAATACAGGGATATTCACATTAAACATTCACATTAACATTAATACAGGGACAGGATCAGTCTTACAGGGACATTCACGTTAAACATTCACATTAACATTAATAAAGGGACAGGGACAGGATCAGTAATACAGGAACATTCACATTAAACATTCACATTAACATTAATACAGGGACAGGATAAGTAATACAGGAACATTCACATTAAACATTCACATTAACATTAATACAGGGACCGGGACAGGATCAGTAATACAGGGACATTCACATTAAACATTCACATTAACATTAATACAGGGACAGGGACAGGATCAGTAATACAGGGACATTCACATTAAACATTCACATTAACATTAATACAGGGACAGGATAAGTAATACAGGAACATTCACATTAAACATTCACATTAACATTAATACAGGGACTGGGACAGGATCAGTCATACAGGAACATTCACATTAAACATTCACATTAACATTAATACAGGGACAGGGACAGGATCAGTAATACAGGGACATTCACATTAAACATTCACATTAACATTAATACAGGGACAGGATCTGTAATACAGGGACATTCACATTAAACATTCACATTAACATGAATACAGTGACGGGGATAGGATCAGTAATACAGGGACATTCACATTAAACATTCACATTAACATTAATACAGGAACAGGGACAGGATCAGTAATGCAGGAACATTCACATTAAACTTTCGCATTAACATTAATACAGAGACAGGGACAGGATCAGTAATACAGGGACATTCACATTAAACATTCACATTAACATTAATAAAGGGACTGGGACAGGATCAGTAATACAGGAACATTCACATTAAACATTCACATTAACATTAATACAGGGGCAGGGACAGGATCAGTAATAAAGGGACATTCACATTAAACATTCACATGAACATTAATACAGGGACAGGATCTGTAATACAGGGACATTCACATTAAACATTCACATTAACATTTATACAAGGACAGGATCAGTAATACAGGAACATTCACATTAAACATTCACATTAACATTACTACAGGGACAGGGACAGGATCAGTAATACAGGAACATTCACATTAAACATTCACATTAACATTACTACAGGGACAGGGACAGGATCAGTAATACAGGAACATTCACATTAAACATTCACATTAACATAAATACAGGGACAGGGACAGGATCAGTAATACAGGGACATTCACATTAAACATTCACATTCACATTATTACAGGGACAGGATCAGTAATACAGGAATATTCAAATTAAACATTCATATTAACATTAATACACGGACAGGGACAGGATCAGTAATACAGGAACATTCACATTAAACATTCACATTAACATAAATACAGGGACAGGGACAGGATCAGTAATACAGGGACATTCACATTTATCATTCACATTCACATTATTACAGGGACAGGATCAGTAATACAGGTACATTCACATTAAACATTCACGTTAACATTAATACAGGGACAGGATCAGTAATAGAGGAACATTCACATTAAACATTCACATTCACATTAAGACAGAGACAGGGACAGGGTCAGTAATACAGGAACATTCCCATGAAGCATTCACATTAACATTAATACAGGGGAAGGGACAGGATCAGTAATACAGGAACATTCACATTAAACATTCACATTAACATTAATACAGGGACAGGGACAGGATCAGCAATACAGGTACATTCACATTAAACATTCACATTAACATTAATACAGGGACAGAGACAGGATCAGTAATACAGGGACATTCACATTAAACATTCACATGAACATTAATAGAGACACAGGGACAGGATCATCAATACAGGTACATTCACATTAAACATTCACATTAACATTAATACAGGGACAGGGACAGGATCAGTAATACAGGGAGATTCACAATAAACATTCAATAACATTAATACAGGGACAGGGACAGGATCAGTAATACAGGAACATTCACATTAACATTAATACAAGGACAGGATCAGTAATACAGGAACATTCACATTAAACATTCACATTAACATTACTACAGGGACAGGGACAGGATCAGTAATACAGGAACATTCACATTACACATTCACATGAACATTACTACAGGGACAGGGACGGGATCAGTAATACAGGAACATTCACATTAAACATTCACATTAACATTAATACAGGGACAGGGACAGGATCTGTAAAACAGGAACATTCACATTAAAAATTCACATTAACATTAATACAGGGGCACGGTCAGGATCAGTAATACAGGGACATTCACATTAAACATTCACATTAACATTAATACAGGGACAGAGACAGGATCAGTAATACAGGGACATTCACATTAAACATTCACATTAACATTAATACAGGGACAGGATCAGTAATACAGGGACATTCACATTAAACATTCACATTAACATTAATACAGGAACAGGATCAGTAATACTGCGACATTCACATTAAACATTCACATTAACATTAATACAGGGACAGGGACAGGGACAGGGTCAGTAATACAGGGACATTCACATTAAACATTCACCTGAACATTAATACAGGGACAGGGACAGGATCTGTAATACAGGGACATTCACATTAAACATTCACATTGACATTAATACAGGGACAGGGACAGGATCAGTAATACAGGGACATTCACATTAAACATTCACATTAACACTCATACAGAGACAGTGACAGGATCAGTAATACAGGGACATTCACATTAAACATTCACATTCACATTAATACAGGGACAGGATCAGTAATACAGGTACATTCACATTAAACATTCACGTTAACATTAATACAGGGACAGAATCAGTAATACAGGAACATTCACATTAAACATTCACATTCACATTAATACAGGGACACGGACAGGATCAGTAATACAGGGACATTCACATTAAACATTCACATTAACATTAATACAGCGACTGGGACAGGAATCAGTAATACAGGAACATTCACATTAAACATTCACATTAACATTAATACAGGCCCGGGGACAGGATCAGTAATACAGGAACATTCACATTAAACATTCAGATTAACATTAGTACAGGGACGGGGACTGGATCAGTAATACAGGAACATTCACATTCAACATTCACATTAACATTGATACAGGGACAGGGACAGGATCAGTAATACAGGGACATTCGCATTAAACATTCACATTAACATTAATATAGGGCCAGGGTCAGTAATACAGGAACATTCACATTAAACATTCACATTAACATTAATACAGGGATAGGATCAGTAATACAGGGACAGTCACATTAAACATTCACATTAACATTAATACAGGGACAGGGACAGGTTCAGTATTACAGGAACATTCACATTAAACATTCACATTAACATTAATACAGGGACAGGGACAGGTTCAGTATTACAGGAACATTCACATTAAACATTCACATTAACATTAATGCAGGGACAGGGACAGGATCAGTAATACAGGGACATTCACATTAAACATTCACATTAACATTAATACAGGGACAGGGACAGGATCAGTAATACAGGAACATTCACATTAAACATTCACATTAACATTACTACCGGGACAGGGACAGGATCAGTAATACAGGAACATTCACATTAAACATTCACATTAACATTAATACAGGGACAGGGACAGGATCAGTAATACAGGGATATTCACATTAAACATTCACATTAACATTAATACAGGGACAGGATCAGTCTTACAGGGACATTCACGTTAAACATTCACATTAACATTAATAAAGGGACAGGGACAGGATCAGTAATACAGGAACATTCACATTAAACATTCACATTAACATTAATACAGGGACAGGATAAGTAATACAGGAACATTCACATTAAACATTCACATTAACATTAATACAGGGACCGGGACAGGATCAGTAATACAGGGACATTCACATTAAACATTCACATTAACATTAATACAGGGACAGGGACAGGATCAGTAATACAGGGACATTCACATTAAACATTCACATTAACATTAATACAGGGACAGGATAAGTAATACAGGAACATTCACATTAAACATTCACATTAACGTTAATACAGGGACAGAGACAGGATCCATAATACAGGAACATTCACATTAAACATTCACATTAACATTAATACAGGGATGAGGACAGTATCAGTAATACAGGGATATTCACATTAAACATTCACATTAACATTAATACAGGGACAGGGACAGGATCAGTAAAACAGGAACATTCACATTAAAAATTCACATTAACATTAATACAAGGACAGGGTCAGGATCAGTAATACAGGAACATTCACATTAAACATTCACATTAACATTAATACAGGGACAGGGACAGGATCAGTAATACAGGAACATTCACATTAAACATTCACATTAACATTAATACAGGGACAGGGTCAGGATCAGTAATACAGGGGCAATCACATTAAACATTCACATTAACATTTAGACAGGGACAGGATCAGTAATACAGGAACATTCACATTAAACATTCACATTAACATTAATACAGGGACAGGATCAGTAATACAGGAACATTCACATTAAACATTCACATTAACATTAATACAGGGACAGGGACAGGATCAGTATTACAGGAACATTCACATTAAACATTCACATTAACATTAATACAGGGACAGGGACAGGATCAGTAATACAGGGACATTCACATTAAACATTCACATTAACATTACTACAGGGACAGGGACAGGATCAGTAATACAGGGACATTCACATTAAACATTCACATTAACATTAATACGGGGACGGGGACAGGATCAGTAATACAGGGACATTCACATTAAACATTCAAATTAACATTAATACAGGGACTGGGACAGGATCAGTAATACCGGGACACTCACATTAAACATTCACATTAACATTAATACAGGGGCAGGGACAGGATCAGTAATACAGGGCGAATCACATTAAACATTCTCATTAACATTAATACAGAGACAGGGACAGGGTCAGTAATACAGGAACATTCACATTAAACATTCACATTCACATTAATACAGGGACAGGATCAGTAATACAGGGACATTCACATTAAACATTCACATTAACATTAATACAGGGACAGGATCAGTTATACCGGGACATTCACATTAAACATTCACATTAACATTAACACAGGGACAGCGACAGGATCAGTAATACAGGAACATTCACATTAAACATTCACATTAACATTAATACAGGGGAAGGGACAGGATCAGGAATACAGAAACATTCACATTAAACATTCACATTAACATTAATGCAGGGACAGGGACAGGATCAGTAATACAGGGACATTCACATTAAACATTCACATTAACATTAATACAGGGACAGGGACAGGATCAGTAATACAGGAACATTCACATTAAACATTCACATTAACATTACTTCCGGGACAGGGACAGGATCAGTAATACAGGAACATTCACATTAAACATTCACATTAACATTAATACAGGGACAGGGACAGGGACAGGATCAGTAATACAGGGATATTCACATTAAACATTCACATTAACATTAATACAGGGACAGGATCAATCTTACAGGGACATTCACGTTAAACATTCACATTAACATTAATAAAGGGACAGGGACAGGATCAGTAATACAGGAACATTCACATTAAACATTCACATTAACATTAATACAGGGACAGGGACAGGATCAGTAATACAGGAATATTCACATTAAACATTCACATTAACATTAATACAGGGGCAGGGACAGGAACAGTAATACAGGGAGATTCACATTAAACATTCACATTAACATTAATACAGGGACAGGGACAGGATCAGTAATACAGGGACATTCACATTAAAGATTCACATTTACATTAATACAGGGACAGGATCAGTAATACAGGGACATTCACATTAAACATTCACATTAACATTAATAAAGGGACAGGGACAGGATCAGTAATACAGGAAAATTCACATTATACATTCACATAAACATTAATGCAGGGACAGGGACAGGATCAGTAATACAGGAACATTCACATTAAACATTCACAGTAACATTAATACAGGGGCAGGGACAGGATCAGGAATACAGGGACATTCACATTAAACATTCACATTAACATTAATACAGGGACAGGGACAGGATCAGCAATACAGGTACATTCACATTAAACATTCACATTAACATTAATACAGGGACAGAGACAGGATCAGTAATACAGGGACATTCACATTAAACATTCACATGAACATTAATACAGACACAGGGACAGGATCAGCAATACAGGTACATTCACATTAAACATTCACATTAACATTAATACAGGGACAGGGACAGGATCAGTAATACAGGGAGATTCACAATAAACATTCACATAACATTAATACAGGGACAGGGACAGGATCAGTAATACAGGAACATTCACATTAAACATTCACATTAACATTAATACAAGGACAGGATCAGTAATACAGGAACATTCACATTAAACATTCACATTAACATTACTACAGGGACAGGGACAGGATCAGTAATACAGGAACATTCACATTAAACATTCACATTAACATTAATACAGGGACAGGGACAGGATCTGTAAAACAGGAACATTCACATTAAAAATTCACATTAACATTAATACAGGGGCACGGTCCGGATCAGTAATACAGGGACATTCACATTAAACATTCACATTAACATTAATACAGGGACAGAGACAGGATCAGTAATACAGGGACATTCACATTAAACATTCACATTAACATTAATACAGGGACAGGATCAGTAATACATGGACATTCACATTAAACATTCACATTAACATTAATACAGGAACAGGGTCAGGATCAGTAATACAGGGACATTCATATTAAACATTCACATTAACATTAATACAGGTACAGGATCAGTAATACAGGGACATTCACATTATACATTCACATTAACATTAATTCAGGGACAGGATCAGTAATACTGCGACATTCACATTAAACATTCACATTAACATTAATACAGGGACAGGGACAGGGTCAGTAATACAGGGACATTCACATTAAACATTCACCTTAACATTAATACAGGGACAGGGACAGGATCAGTAATACAGGGACATTCACATTAAACATTCACATTGACATTAATACAGGGACAGGGACAGGATCAGTAATACAGGGACATTCACATTAAACATTCACATTAACACTCATACAGAGACAGGGACAGGATCAGTAATACAGGGACATTCACATTAAACATTCACATTCACATTAATACAGGGACAGGATCAGTAATACAGGTACATTCACATTAAACATTCACGTTAACATTAATACAGGGACAGAATCAGTAATACAGGAACATTCACATTAAACATTCACATTCACATTAATACAGAGACAGGGACAGGGTCAGTACTACAGGAACATTCCCATGAAGCATTCACATTAACATTAATACAGGGGAAGGGACAGGATCAGTAATACAGGAACATTCACATTAAACATTCACATTAACATTAATACAGGGACAGGGAGAGGATCAGTAATACAGGGACATTCACATTAAACATTCACATTAACATTAATACAGGGACAGGGACAGGATCAATAAAACAGGAATATTCAAATTAACCATTCATATTAACATTAATACAGGGACAGGGACAGGATCAGTAATACAGGAACATTCACATTAAACATTCACATTAACATAAATACAGGGACAGGGACAGGATCAGTAATACAGGGACATTCACATTAAACATTCACATTCACATTATTACAGGGACAGGATCAGTAATACAGGTACATTCACATTAAACATTCACGTTAACATTAATACAGGGACAGGATCAGTAATACAGGAACATTCACATTAAACATTCACATTCACATTAATACAGAGACAGGGACAGGGTCAGTAATACAGGAACATTCCCATGAAGCATTCACATTAACATTAATACAGGGGAAGGGACAGGATCAGTAATACAGGGACATTCACATTAAACATTCACATTAACATTAATACAGGGACAGGGACAGGATCAGTAATACAGGGACATTCACATTAAACATTCACATTAACATTAATACAGGGACAGGATCAGTAATACAGGGACATTCACATTAAACATTCACATTAACATTAATAAAGGGACAGGGACAGGATCAGTAATACAGGAACATTCACATTAAACATTCACTTTAACATTAATACAGGGACAGGGACAGGATCAGTAATACAGGAACATTCACATTAAACATTCACATTAACATTAATACATGGACAGGGTCAGGATCAGTAATACAGGAACATGCACATTAAACATTCACATTAACATTAATACAGGGACAGGGACAGGATCAGTAAGACAGGGACATTCACATTAAACATTCACATTAACATTAATAAAGGGACAGGGACAGGATCAGTAGTACAGGAACATTCACATTAAACATTCACATTAACATGAATACAGGGACAGGGACAGGATCAGTAATACAGGGACATTCACATTAAACATTCACATTAACATTAATACAGGGACAGGATAAGTAATACAGGAACATTCACATTAAACATTCACATTAACATTAATACAGGGACCGGGACAGGATCAGTAATACAGGGACATTCACATTAAACATTCACATTAACATTAATACAGGGACAGGGACAGGATCAGTAATACAGGGACATTCACATTAAACATTCACATTAACATTAATACAGGGACAGGATAAGTAATACAGGAACATTCACATTAAACATTCACATTAACGTTAATACAGGGACAGAGACAGGATCCGTAATACAGGAACATTCACATTAAACATTCACATTAACATTAATACAGGGATGAGGACAGTATCAGTAATACAGGGACATTCACATTAAACATTCACATTAACATTAATACAGGGACAGGGACAGGATCAGTAATACAGGAACATTCACATTAAAAATTCACATTAACATTAATACAAGGACAGGGTCAGGATCAGTAATACAGGAACATTCACATTAAACATTCACATTAACATTAATACAGGGACAGGGACAGGATCAGTAATACAGGAACATTCACATTAAACATTCACATTAACATTAATACAGGGACAGGGTCAGGATCAGTAATACAGGAACATTCACATTAAACATTCACATTAACATTTAGACAGGGACAGGGACAGGATCAGTAATACAGGGACATTCACATTAAACATTCACATTAACATTAATACGGGGACGGGGACAGGATCAGTAATACAGGGACATTCACATTAAACATTCACATTAACATTAATACAGGGACTGGGACAGGATCAGTAATACCGGGACATTCACATTAAACATTCACATTAACATTAATACAGGGGCAGGGACAGGATCAGTAATACAGGGCGAATCACATTAAACATTCTCATTAACATTAATACAGAGACAGGGACAGGGTCAGTAATACAGGAACATTCACATGAAACATTCACATTAACATTAATACAGGGACAGGATCAGTAATACAGGGACATTCACATTAAACATTCACATTAACATTAATACAGGGACAGGATCAGTTATACCGGGACATTTACATTAAACATTCACATTAACATTAACACAGGGACAGCGACAGGATCAGTAATACAGGAACATTCACATTAAACATTCACATTAACATTAATACAGGGGAAGGGACAGGATCAGTAATACAGAAACATTCACATTAAACATTCACATTAACATTAATGCAGGGACAGGGACAGGATCAGTAATACAGGGACATTCACATTAAACATTCACATTAACATTCATACAGGGACAGGGACAGGATCAGTAATACAGGAACATTCACATTAAACATTCACATTAACATTAATACAGGGACAGGGACAGGATCAGTAATACAGGGATATTCACATTAAACATTCACATTAACATTAATACAGGGACAGGATCAGTCTTACAGGGACATTCACGTTAAACATTCACATTAACATTAATAAAGGGACAGGGACAGGATCAGTAATACAGGAACATTCACATTAAACATTCACATTAACATTAATACAGGGACAGGGACAGGATCAGTAATACAGGAATATTCACATTAAACATTCACATTAACATTAATACAGGGGCAGGGACAGGAACAGTCATACAGGGACATTCACATTAAACATTCACATTAACATTAATACAGGGACAGGGACAGGATCAGTAATACAGGGACATTCACATTAAACATTCACATTAACATTAATAAAGGGACAGGGACAGGATCAGTAATACAGGAACGTTCACATTATACATTCACATTAACATTAATGCAGGGACAGGGACAGGATCAGTAATACAGGAACATTCACATTAAACATTCACAGTAACATTAATACAGGGGCAGGGACAGGATCAGGAATACAGGGACATTCACATTAAACATTCACATTAACATTAATACAGGGACAGGGACGGGATCAGCAATACAGGTACATTCACATTAAACATTCACATTAACATTAATACAGGGACAGAGACAGGATCAGTAATACAGGGACATTCACATTAAACATTCACATGAACATTAATACAGACACAGGGACAGGATCAGTAATACAGGGACATTCATATTAAACATTCACATTAACATTAATACAGGGACAGGATCAGTAATACAGGGACATTCACATTATACATTCACATTAACATTAATTCAGGGACAGGATCAGTAATACTGCGACATTCACATTAAACATTCACATTAACATTAATACAGGGACAGGGACAGGGTCAGTAATACAGGGACATTCACATTAAACATTCACCTTAACATTAATACAGGGACAGGGACAGGATCAGTAATACAGGGACATTCACATTAAACATTCACATTGACATTAATACAGGGACAGGGACAGGATCAGTAATACAGGGACATTCACATTAAACATTCACATTAACACTCATACAGAGACAGGGACAGGATCAGTAATACAGGGACATTCACATTAAACATTCACATTCACATTAATACAGGGACAGGATCAGTAATACAGGTACATTCACATTAAACATTCACGTTAACATTAATACAGGGACAGAATCAGTAATACAGGAACATTCACATTAAACATTCACATTCACATTAATACAGAGACAGGGACAGGGTCAGTAATACAGGAACATTCCCATGAAGCATTCACATTAACATTAATACAGGGGAAGGGACAGGATCAGTAATACAGGAACATTCACATTAAACATTCACATTAACATTAATACAGGGACAGGGAGAGGATCAGTAATACAGGGACATTCACATTAAACATTCACATTAACATAAATACAGGGACAGGGACAGGATCAGTAATACAGGGACATTCACATTAAACATTCACATTCACATTATTACAGGGACAGGATCAGTAATACAGGAACATTCACATTAAACATTCACATTCACATTAATACAGAGACAGGGACAGGGTCAGTAATACAGGGACATTCACATTAAACATTCACATTAACATTAATACAGCGACAGGGACAGGATCAATAATACAGGAATATTCAAATTAAACATTCATATTAACATTAATACAGGGAAAGGGACAGGATCAGTAATACAGGAACATTCACATTAAACATTCACATTAACATAAATACAGGGACAGGGACAGGATCAGTAATACAGGGACATTCACATTAAACATTCACATTCACATTATTACAGGGACAGGATCAGTAATACAGGTACATTCACATTAAACATTCACGTTAACATTAATACAGGGACAGGATCAGTAATACAGGAACATTCACATTAAACATTCACATTCACATTAATACAGAGACAGGGACAGGGTCAGTAATACAGGAACATTCCCATGAAGCATTCACATTAACATTAATACAGGGGAAGGGACAGGATCAGTAATACAGGGACATTCACATTAAACATTCACATTAACATTAATACAGGGACAGGGACAGGATCAGTAATACAGGGACATTCACATTAAACATTCACATTAACATGAATACAGGGACAGGATCAGTAATACAGGGACATTCACATTAAACATTCACATTAACATTAATACAGGGACAGGATAAGTAATACAGGAACATTCACATTAAACATTCACATGAACATTAATACAGGGACCGGGACAGGATCAGTAATACAGGGACATTCACATTAAACATTCACATTAACATTAATACAGGGACAGGGACAGGATCAGTAATACAGGAACATTCACATTAAACATTCACATTAACGTTAATACAGGGACAGAGACAGGATCCGTAATACAGGAACATTCACATTAAACATTCACATTAACATTAATACAGGGATGAGGACAGTATCAGTAATACAGGGACATTCACATTAAACATTCACATTAACATTAATACAGGGACAGGGACAGGATCAGTAATACAGGAACATTCACATTAAAAATTCACATTAACATTAATACAAGGACAGGGTCAGGATCAGTAATACAGGAACATTCACATTAAACATTCACATTAACATTAATACAGGGACAGGGACAGGATCAGTAATACAGGAACATTCACATTAAACATTCACATTAACATTAATACAGGGACAGGGTCAGGATCAGTAATACAGGAACATTCACATTAAACATTCACATTAACATTTAGACAGGGACAGGGACAGGATCAGTAATACAGGGACATTCACATTAAACATTCACATTAACATTAATACGGGGACGGGGACAGGATCAGTAATACAGGGACATTCACATTAAACATTCACATTAACATTAATACAGGGACTGGGACAGGATCAGTAATACCGGGACATGCACATTAAACATTCACATTAACATTAATACAGGGGCAGGGACAGGATCAGTAATACAGGGCGAATCACATTAAACATTCTCATTAACATTAATACAGAGACAGGGACAGGGTCAGTAATACAGGAACATTCACATTAAACATTCACATTAACATTAATACAGGGACAGGATCAGTAATACAGGGACATTCACATTAAACATTCACATTAACATTAATACAGGGACAGGATCAGTTATACCGGGACATTCACATTAAACATTCACATTAACATTAACACAGGGACAGCGACAGGATCAGTAATACAGGAACATTCACATTAAACATTCACATTAACATTAATACAGGGGAAGGGACAGGATCAGTAATACAGAAACATTCACATTAAACATTCACATTAACATTAATGCAGGGACAGGGAAAGGATCAGTAATACAGGGACATTCACATTAAACATTCACATTAACATTCATACAGGGACAGGGACAGGATCAGTAATACAGGAACATTCACATTAAACATTCACATTAACATTACTACCGGGACAGGGACAGGATCAGTATTACAGGAACATTCACATTAAACATTCACATTAACATTAATACAGGGACAGGGACAGGATCAGTAATACAGGGATATTCACATTAAACATTCACATTAACATTAATACAGGGACAGGATCAGTCTTACAGGGACATTCACGTTAAACATTCACATTAACATTAATAAAGGGACAGGGACAGGATCAGTAATACAGGAACATTCACATTAAACATTCACATTAACATTAATACAGGGACAGGGACAGGATCAGTAATACAGGAATATTCACATTAAACATTCACATTAACATTAATACAGGGGCAGGGACAGGAACAGTCATACAGGGACATTCACATTAAACATTCACATTAACATTAATACAGGGACAGGGACAGGATCAGTAATACAGGGACATTCACATTAAACATTCACATTAACATGAATAAAGGGACAGGGACAGGATCAGTAATACAGGAACGTTCACATTATACATTCACATTAACATTAATGCAGGGACAGGGACAGGATCAGTAATACAGGAACATTCACATTAAACATTCACAGTAACATTAATACAGGGGCAGGGACAGGATCAGGAATACAGGGACATTCACATTAAACATTCACATTAACATTAATACAGGGACAGGGACGGGATCAGCAATACAGGTACATTCACATTAAACATTCACATTAACATTAATACAGGGACAGAGACAGGATCAGTAATACAGGGACATTCACATTAAACATTCACATGAACATTAATACAGACACAGGGACAGGATCAGCAATACAGGTACATTCACATTAAACATTCACATTAACATTAATACAGGGACAGGGACAGGATCAGTAATACAGGGAGATTCACAATAAACATTCACATAACATTAATACAGGGACAGGGACAGGATCAGTAATACAGGAACATTCACATTAAACATTCACATTAACATTTATACAAGGACAGGATCAGTAATACAGGAACATTCACATTAAACATTCACATTAACATTACTACAGGGACAGGGACAGGATCAGTAATACAGGAACATTCACATTAAACATTCACATTAACATTACTACAGGGACAGGGACAGGATCAGTAATACAGGAACATTCACATTAAACATTCACATTAACATAAATACAGGGACAGGGACAGGATCAGTAATACAGGGACATTCACATTAAACATTCACATTCACATTATTACAGGGACAGGATCAGTAATACAGGAATATTCAAATTAAACATTCATATTAACATTAATACAGGGACAGGGACAGGATCAGTAATACAGGAACATTCACATTAAACATTCACATTAACATAAATACAGGGACAGGGACAGGATCAGTAATACAGGGACATTCACATTAAACATTCACATTCACATTATTACAGGGACAGGATCAGTAATACAGGTACATTCACATTAAACATTCACGTTAACATTAATACAGGGACAGGATCAGTAATACAGGAACATTCACATTAAACATTCACATTCACATTAAGACAGAGACAGGGACAGGGTCAGTAATACAGGAACATTCCCATGAAGCATTCACATTAACATTAATACAGGGGAAGGGACAGGATCAGTAATACAGGAACATTCACATTAAACATTCACATTAACATTAATATAGGGACAGGGACAGGATCAGTAATACAGGGACATTCACATTAAACATTCACATTAACATTAATACAGGGACAGGGACAGGATCAGTAATACAGGGACATTCACATTAAACATTCACATTAACATTAATACAGGGACAGGATCAGTAATACAGGGACATTCACATTAAACATTCACATTAACATTAATAAAGGGACAGGGACAGGATCAGTAATACAGGAACATTCACATTAAACATTCACTTTAACATTAATACAGGGACAGGGACAGGATCAGTAATACAGGAACATTCACATTAAACATTCACATTAACATTAAAACATGGACAGGGTCAGGATCAGTAATACAGGAACATACACATTAAACATTCACATTAACATTAATACAGGGACAGGGACAGGATCAGTAAGACAGGGACATTCACATTAAACATTCACATAAACATTAATACAGGGACTGGGACAGGATCAGTAATACAGGGACATTCACATTAAACATTCACATGAACATTAATAAAGGGACAGGGACAGGATCAGTAGTACAGGAACATTCACATTAAACATTCACATTAACATGAATACAGGGACAGGGACAGGATCAGTAATACAGGGACATTCACATTAAACATTCACATTAACATTAATACAGGGACAGGATAAGTCATACAGGAACATTCACATTAAACATTCACATTAACATTAATACAGGGACCGGGACAGGATCAGTAATACAGGGACATTCACATTAAACATTCACATTAACATTAATACAGGGACAGGGACAGGATCAGTAATACAGGGACATTCACATTAAACATTCACATTAACATTAATACAGGGACAGGGACAGGATCAGTAATACAGGAACATTCACGTTAAACATTCACATTAACATTAATACAGGGACAGGGACAGGATCAGTAATACAGCGACATTCACATGAAACATTCACATAACATTAATACAGGGCCGGGGACAGGATCAGTAATACAGGAACATTGACGTTAAACATTCACATTAACATTAATACAGGGACAGGGACAGGATCAGTAATACAGCGAAATTCACATTAAACTTTCACATTAACATTAATGCCGGGACAGGGTCAGGATCAGTAATACAGGGACATTCACATTAAACATTCACATTAACATTAATACAGGGACAGGGAGAGGATCAGTAATACAGGGACATTCACATTAAACATTCACATTAACATTAATACAGTGACAGGGACAGGATCAGTAATACAGGAACATTCACATTAAACATTCACATTAACATTAATACAGGGACAGGGACAGGATCAGTAATACAGGAACATTCACATTAAACATTCACATTAACATTAATACAGGGACAGGGACAGGATCAGTAATACAGGGACATTCACATTAAACATTCACATTAACATTAATACAGATACAGGGACAGGGACAGGATCAGTAATACAGGAACATTCACATTAACTTTAATACAGGGACAGGGACAGGATCAGTAATACAGGAGCATTCACATTAAACATTCACATTAACATTAATACAGGGACAGGGACAGGATCAGTATTACAGGGACATTCACATTAAACATTCACATTAACATTAATACAGGGACAGGGACAGGATCAATAATACAGGGACATTCACATTCAACATTCACATTAACATTAATACAGGGACAGGGTCAGGATCAGTCATACAGGAACATTCACATTAAACATTCACTTTAACATTAATACAGGGACAGGGACAGGAATAGTAATACAGGGACATTCACATTAAACATTCACATTAACATTAATATAGGGACAGGGACAGCGTCAGTAATACAGGAACATTCACATTAAACATTCACATTAACATTAATACAGGGACAGGGACAGGGTCAGTAATACAGGAACATTCACATTAAACATTCACATTAACATTAATACAGGGACAGGGACAGGATCAGTCATACAGGAAATATTCACATTAAACGTTCACATTAACATTAATACAGGAACAGGATCAGTAATACAGGAATATTCACATTAAACATTCGCGTTAACATTAATACAGGGACAGGGACAGGATCAGTAATACAGGAACATTCACATTAAACATTCGCGTTAACATGAATACAGGGACAGGGACAGGATCAGTAATACAGGGACATTCACATTAAACATTCACATTAACATTAATACAGGGACAGGGACAGGAACAGTAATACAGGGACATTCACTTTAAACATTCACATTAACATTAATACAGGGACAGGGACAGGATCAGTCATACAGGGACATTCACACTAAACATTCACATTAACATTAATACAAGAACAGGATCAGTAATACAGGAACATTCACATTAAACATTCGCGTTAACATTAATACAGGGACAGGGACAGGATCAGTAATACAGGAACATTCACATGAAACATTCGCGTTAACATTAATACAGCGACAGGGACAGGATCAGTAATACAGGGACATTCACATTAAACATTCACATTAACATTAATACAGGGACAGGGACAGGGTCAGTAATACAGGAACATTCACATTAAACATTCACATTAACATTAATACAGGGACAGGGACAGGATCAGTAATATAGGAAAAATTCACATTAAACATTCACATTAACATTAATACAGGGACAGGGACAGGATCAGTAATACAGGGACATTCACGTTAAACATTCACATTAACATTAATACAGGGACAGGGACAGGATCAGTAATACAGGAACATTCACATTAAACATTCACATTAACATTAATACAGGGACAGGGACAGGATCAGTAATACAGGGACATTCACATTAAACATTCACATTAACATTAATACAGATACAGGGACAGGGACAGGATCAGTAATACAGGAACATTCACATTAACTTTAATACAGGGACAGGGACAGGATCAGTAATACAGGAGCATTCACATTAAACATTCACATTAACATTAATACAGGGACAGGGACAGGATCAGTATTACAGGGACATTCACATTAAACATTCACATTAACATTAATACAGGGACAGGGACAGGATCAATAATACAGGGACATTCACATTCAACATTCACATTAACATTAATACAGGGACAGGGTCAGGATCAGTCATACAGGAACATTCACATTAAACATTCACTTTAACATTAATACAGGGACAGGGACAGGAATAGTAATACAGGGACATTCACATTAAACATTCACATTAACATTAATATAGGGACAGGGACAGCGTCAGTAATACAGGAACATTCACATTAAACATTCACATTAACATTAATACAGGGACAGGGACAGGGTCAGTAATACAGGAACATTCACATTAAACATTCACATTAACATTAATACAGGGACAGGGACAGGATCAGTAATACAGGAAATATTCACATTAAACGTTCACATTAACATTAATACAGGAACAGGATCAGTAATACAGGAACATTCACATTAAACATTCGCGTTAACATTAATACAGGGACAGGGACAGGATCAGTAATACAGGAACATTCACATTAAACATTCGCGTTAACATGAATACAGGGACAGGGACAGGATCAGTAATACAGGGACATTCACATTAAACATTCACATTAACATTAATACAGGGACAGGGACAGGAACAGTAATACAGGGACATTCACTTTAAACATTCACATTAACATTAATACAGGGACAGGGACAGGATCAGTCATACAGGGACATTCACACTAAACATTCACATTAACATTAATACAGGAACAGGATCAGTAATACAGGAACATTCACATTAAACATTCGCGTTAACATTAATACAGGGACAGGGACAGGATCAGTAATACAGGAACATTCACATGAAACATTCGCGTTAACATTAATACAGCGACAGGGACAGGATCAGTAATACAGGGACATTCACATTAAACATTCACATTAACATTAATACAGGGACAGGGACAGGGTCAGTAATACAGGAACATTCACATTAAACATTCACATTAACATTAATACAGGGACAGGGACAGGATCAGTAATATAGGAAAAATTCACATTAAACATTCACATTAACATTAATACAGGGACAGGGACAGGATCAGTAATACAGGGACATTCACGTTAAACATTCACATTAACATTAATACAGGGACACGGACAGGATCAGTAATACAGGGACATTCACTATAAACATTCACATTAACATTAATACAGGGACAGGGACAGGATCAGTCATACAGGGACATTCACATTAAACACTCACATTAAAATTAATACAGGAACAGGATCAGTAATACAGGAACATTCACATTAAACATTCGCGTTAACATTAATACAGGGACAGGGACAGGATCAGTAATACAGGGACATTCACATTAAACATTCACATTAACATTAATACAGGGACAGGGACAGGAGCAGTAATACAGGGACATTCACATTAAACATTCACATTAACATTAATAAGGGGACAGGGACAGGATCAGTAATACAGGAACATTCACATTGAAACTTCACATTAACATTAATACAGGAACAGGATCAGTAATACAGGGACATTCACATTAAACATTCACATTAACATTAATACAGGAACAGGATCAGTAATACAGAGAATTTCACATTAAACATTCGCGTTAACATTAATACAGGGACAGGGACAGTATCAGTAATACAGGAACATTCACATTAAACATGCACATTAACATTAATACAGGAACAGGATCAGTAATACGGGGAGATTCACATTAAACATTCACATTAACATTAATACAGGGACAGGGACAGGATCAGTAATACAGGGACATTCACATTAAACATTCACATTAACATTAATACCGGGACAGGGAACGGATCAGTAATACAGGGACATTCACATTAAACATTCACTTTAACGTTAATACAGGGACAGGGACAGGATCAGTAATACAGGAACATTCACATTAAACATTCACATTAACATTAATACAGGGACAGGGACAGGATCAGTAATACAGGGACATTCACATTAAACATTCACATTTACATTAATATAGGGACAGGGACAGGATCAGTAATACAGGGACATTCACATTAAAATTTCACATTAACATTAATGCAGCGACAGGATCAGTAATACAGGAACATTCACATTAAACATTCACATTATTATTAATATAGGGACAGGGACAGGATCAGTAATACAGGGACATTCACATTCAACATTCACTTTAACATTAATACAGGGACAGGGACAGGATCAGTAATACAGGAACATTCACATTAAACATTCACATTAACATTAATACAGGGACAGGGACAGGATCAGTAATACAGGAACATTCACATTAAACATCCACATTAACGTTAATACAGGGACAGGGACAGGATCAGCAATAAAGGAACATTCACATTAAACATTCACATTAACATTAATACTGGGACTGGGACAGGATCAGTAATACAGGAACATTCACATTAAACATTCACATTAACATTCATACAGGGACAGGGACAGGATCAGTAATACCGGGACATTCACATTAAACATTCACATTAACATTAATACAGGGACAGGGACAGGATCAGTAATACAGGAACATTCACATTAAACATTCACATTAACATTAATACAGGGACGGGGACAGGATCAGTAATACAGGGACATTCACATTAAACATTCACATTAACATTAATACAGCGACAGGGACAGGATCAGTAATACAGGGACATTCACGTTAAACATTCACATTAACATTAATACAGGGACACGGACAGGATCAGTAATACAGGGACATTCACTATAAACATTCACATTAACATTAATACAGGGACAGGATCAGTCATACAGGGACATTCACATTAAACACTCACATTAAAATTAATACAGGAACAGGATCAGTAATTCAGGAACATTCACATTAAACATTCGCGTTAACATTAATACAGGGACAGGGACATGATCAGTAATACAGGGACATTCACATTAAACATTCACATTAACATTAATACAGGGACAGGGACAGGAGCAGTAATACAGGGACATTCACATTAAACATTCACATTAACATTAATACAGGGACAGGGACAGGATCAGTAATACAGGGACATTCACATTAAACATTCACATTAACATTAATAAGGGGACAGGGACAGGATCAGTAATACAGGAACATTCACATTGAACATTCACATTAACATTAATACAGGAACAGGATCAGTAATACAGGGACATTCACATTAAACATTCACATTAACATTAATACAGCAACAGGATCAGTAATACAGAGAATTTCACATTAAACATTCGCGTTAACATTAATACAGGGACAGGGACAGGATCAGTAATACAGGAACATTCACATTAAACATTCACATTAACATTAATACAGGGACAGGGACAGGATCAGTAATACAGGGACATTCACATTAAACATTCACATTAACATTAATACAGGGACAGGGACAGGATCAGTAATACGGGGAGATTCACATTAAACATTCACATTAACATTAATACAGGGACAGGGACAGGATCAGTAATACAGGGACATTCACATTAAACATTCACATTAACATTAATACAGGGACAGGGACAGGAGCAGTAATACAGGGACATTCACATTAAACATTCACATTAACATGAATACAGGGACAGGGACAGGATCAGTAATACAGGGACATTCACATTAAACATTCACATTTACATTAATACAGGGACAGGGACAGGATCAGTAATACAGGGACATTCACATTAAATATTCACATTAACATTAATACAGCGACAGGATCAGTAATACAGGAACATTCACATTAAACATTCACATTATTATTAATATAGGGACAGGGACAGGATCAGTAATACCGGGACATTCACATTAAAATTCACATTAACATTAATACAGGGACAGGGACAGGATCAGTAATACAGGAACATTCACATTAAACATTCACATTAACATTAATACGGGGACCGGGACAGGATCAGTAATACAGGGACATTCACATTAAACATTCACATTCACATTAATACAGGGACCGGGACAGGATCAGTAATACAGGGACATTCACATTAAACATTCACATTAACATTAATACAGGGACAGGGTCAGGATCAGTAATACAGGGACATTCACGTTAAACATTCACATTAATATTAATACAGGGACAGGATCAGTAATTCAGGGACATTCACATTAAACATTCACATTAACATTAATACAGGGACAGGGACAGGATCAGTAATACAGGGACATTCACATTAAACATTCACTTTAAGATTAATTCAGGGACAGGGACAGGATCAGTAATACAGGGACATTCACATTAAACATTCACTTTAACATTAATACAGGGACAGGGACAGGATCAGTAATATAGGAACATTCACATTAAACATTCACATTAACATTAATACAGGACAGGATCAGTAATACAGGGACATTCACATTAAACATTCACATTAACATTAATACAGGGACAGGGACAGGGTCAGTAATACAGGATCATTCACATTAAATATTCCCTTTAACATTAATACAGGGACAGGGACAGGATCAGTAATACAGGAACATTCACATTGAACATTCACATTAACATTAACACAGGGAAAGGGACAGGATCAGTAATACAGGAACATTCACATTAAACATTCACATTAACATTAATACAGGGACAGGGACAGGATCAGTAATACAGGAACATTCACATTAAACATTCACATTAACATTAATGCAGGGACAGGGACAGGATCAGTAATACAGGGACATTCACATTAAACATTCACATTAACATTAATACAGGGGCAGGGACAGGATCAGTAATACAGGGACATTCACATTAAACATTCACATTAACATTAATACAGGGACAGGGACAGGATCAGTAATACAGGAACATTCACATTGAACATTCACATTAACATTAACACAGGGAAAGGGACAGGATCAGTAATACAGGGACATTCACATTAAACATTCACATTAACATTAATACAGGGACAGAGACAGGGAGAGGGACAGTGTTAGTAACAGCGGGGGAGGGAGAGAGGGAGAGGGAGAAGGACGGGGAGGGAGAAATTAGGAGAGAGGGAGAGGGCGAGGGAGGGAGAGGGAGTGAGGGAGCGGGAGGGATGGAGAGTGTGAGGTCGACTAACCTTATGAAGAGAGGTTGACTAAGCTCAGACCTTTCTCTCTGGAGGAGAGAGGAGGAGGAGAGGAGACCTGATCGAGGTATACAAGATAATGAGTGGAATAGGTAGGGTCAATGCCCAGAGACATTTCTCCAGGGCAGGACTGACTGGTACGAGGGGTCAGAGTTTGAAGGTATTCGGAGGAAGGTATAAAGGAGAGGTCAGAGGTAGGTTCTTTACACAGAGCACTGTGAATCCATGGAATGTGCTGCTCGTGGTTGTGGAAGTGAAGTCATTGGGGGTACTTAAGCGACTGCTGTACGTGGAGGGTCGTGAGTTGTGGGGGACGTCCGTTAAGTTACTATAGGATTAAGTTACATTAGGATTAAACCTCGGCTCAACATCGTGGGCCGAAGGGCCTGTCCTGTGCCGTACCTTGCTATGGCCTGGGAGTACTCTGCGCGGTTTTGCACCTTGTATCTCAGGGGGGGAACACACACCGACCGCTGGAGCGGGTGCAGAGGAGAGTCACTGGAACAGGTCCCACGGCCGAAAAAGCCGAATGTGTGAGGAACGTTCGAGGACTGTGGGCCTGTACTCGATGGGTGGACGAGGGGTGGATCTCTCGTCGGGAGGCAGAGGATACCGAACGGTCTGGACGCAGTGGGGTTTTGGGAAGGTGTTTCCGGTTGACGGTGAGCAGAGGGGACAGCCTCGCGGCAACGGGGATCAAGAGAAACGTCTTGGCCCAGAGAGTGGTGACGCTGTGGAATTCAAGGCCGGGTCACCGGGTATGTTTACGAACGGAGACAGATTCAGTTCCTGAGTGTCGCGGGGCTCAAGGGTGACAGGAAGGAAGTGGTAGGGTGGGGTTGAGAAACCGACCAGCCAGGATCAAGTGGCGGGCCAGACTCGACGGGCTGAGTGGCCTAATTTCTGCACCTCCCGGTCTGAAAGCTGTGCCCGGTACGGTCTCAGCGAGGCCTTGCGCGTTTGCAACAAGACCCTCCCTACCCTCGGTGTTGCGCTCTGGCCTCTGCAGGAAACCTGGACGCTTAGCTCTCTGTGAGTCCTGAGCGCGTGCCTGGATTCCTTCTGGTCCCCGAATTTCTCTCCCCCTCGTTCAGGCCATCGCTCGTCGTCTTGCTTTCCTGCGTAAGCTCGGTGCTTTGTCCACGTTTCGGGTCAGTCTCCGAACCCGCCTTATGTGTTGTCAGTATATATTTGGCCAGACAGCGTTCAATCCCTGTACCTGTTCGGTTAGTGTCCATCGTAACCGGCCGACAGCCCGAGGTTCGAACACAGTGGCACCTCTCAATTTACCCGGGGGTGGGGGGGTGTGGTATTCTGTTCACGGTGCGGCTGTACAGGACATTGGTTAGGCCGCTGTTGGAATATCGTGTGCAATTCTGGTCTCCTTCCCATCGGAAAGATGTTGTGAAACTCGAAAGGGTTCGGAAGAGATTTACAAGGATGTCGCCAGGGGTTGGAGGGTCTGAGCTACAGGGAGAGGCTGAACAGGCTGGGGCTGTTTTCCCTGGAGCGTCGGAGGCTGAGGGGTGACCTTATAGAGGTTTACAAAATCACGAGGGGGGCATGGATAGGATAAATAGACAAAGTCTCTTCCCTGAGGGTGGGGGAGTCCAGAACTAGAGGGGCATAGGTTTAGGGTGAGAGGGGAAAGATATAAAAGAGACCGAAGGGGCAACCTTTTCACCCAGAGGGTGGTACGTGTGTGGAATGAGCTGCCAGAGGATGTGGTGGAGGCTGGTACAATTAGAACATTTAAGAGGCATTTGGATGGGTATATGAAGAGGAAGGGTTTGGAGGGGTATGGGCCGGGGGCTGGCAGGTGGGACTAGATTGGGGTTGGGATATCTGGGTCAGCATGGACGGGTTGGACCGAAGGGTCTGCTTCCGTGCTGTCCATCTCTCTGACTCAGACACTGAATGTACAACAAAGGGGTTACAGTGTCATGGAGCTGTAATGATATATTAACGGCCTTTACATCAAGTCTTCCATCTTTCACGAGGGGATGTTGGGGCCAGTTTCGGTTCTTTTAACTAAATCTAAGTCCCGGAATCTCAGGATAACTCCAGCTTCTCCAGCAATATCTCAGATATGTTTGTCTCATCCTTCCTGCCGAAACATTCCTGCCATTGCTGTCCCATGACCTTTCTCCCTGGCACACTGTCCCAGTGCACGAGCGCCAGTCCCTCCCCCACACCTCGGCCTTTGCATGCACTCGGCTTTATTACCATTCGATCTGACTCTCCCTTCTCCCTCTCTAAATTGCAGAGTAAACTCTCTTGGATGACACTCGAGTCTGCCTCATTGCATAACGCTGAATCCTGTAGTGCCTGTTCCCGAGTGGGTTCCATCACAGGCGACACCCAAAAACGCCATTTCGGAAACATTCCACAATTCCCTGCCGACCTGATTTTCCCCAGTCCACCTGCACATTGAAATCCCCCCCCCCCCCACGAATCGCTGTAACTTTACCTTTCATCATAGAATCCCCAAAGTAGGGAAACAGGCCCTTCGGCCCAACAGGTCCACACTGACCCTCTGAAGAGTAAGTCACCCAGAGCCATATCCCTCCCCGATCGGCCTATGTTTACATTGACTAATGCACCTCACCTGCTCATCGCTGGGCACGATGGGACACTGTCCCCACGGCCAACCCACCCTAACCTACACATCCCTGGGCACTATGGGACACTGTCCCCACGGCCAACCCACCCTCACCTACACATCCCTGGGGCACTATGGGACACTGTCCCCACGGGCAACCCACCCTAACCTACACATCCCTGGGCACTATGGGACACTGTCCCCACGGCCGACCCACCCTAACCTACACATCCCTGGGGCACTATGGGACACTGTCCCCACGGCCAACCCACCCTAACCTACACATCCCTGGGGCACTATGGGACACTGTCACCACGGCCAACCCACCCTAACCTCCACATCCCTGGGCACTGTGGGACACTGTCCCCATGTTCAACCCACCCTAAACTACACATCCCTGGGCACTATGGGACACTGTCCACACGGTCAAACCACCCTAACCTACACATCCCTGGGGCACTATGGGACACTGTCCCCACGGCCAACCCACCCTAACCTACACATCCCTGGGGCACTATGGGACACTGTCCCCATGGCCAACCCAAGCTAACCTACACATCCCTGGGGCACTATGGGACACTGTCCCCACGGTCAACCCACCCTAACCTACACATCCCTGGGGCACTATGGGACACTGTCCCCACGGCCAACCCACCCTAACCTACACATCCCTGGGGCACTATGGGACACTGTCCCCACGGCCAACTCACCCTAACCTACACATCCCTGGGGCACTATGGGACACTGTCCCCACGGCCAACCCACCCTAACCTACACATCCCTGGGGCACTATGGGACACTGTCCCCATGACCAACCCACCCTAACCTACACATCCCTGGGGCACTATGGGACACTGTCCCCACGGCCAACCCAAGCTAACCTCCACATCCCTGGGCACTGTGGGACACTGTCCCCATGTTCAAGCCATCCTAAACTACACATCCCTGGGCACTATGGGACACTGTCCACACGGTCAAACCACCCTAACCTACACATCCCTGGGGCACTATGGGACACTGTCCCCACGGCCAACCCACCCTAACCTACACATCCCTGGGCACTATGGGACAATTTCCCATGGCCAACCCACCCTAACCTACACATCCCTGGGGCACTATGGGACAATTTCCTCACGGCCAACCCACCCTAACCTACACATCCCTGGGCACTATGGTGCACTGTCCCCACGGCCAACCCACCCTAAACTACACATCCCTGGGCACTATGGAACACTGTCCCCACGGCCAACCCACCCTAACCTACACATCCCTGGGCACTATGGGACACTGTCCCCACGGCCAGCGCACGCTAACCTACACCTTCCTGGGGCACTATGGGACACTGTCCCCATGGCCAACCCACCCTAACCTACACATCCCTGGGGCACTATGGGACAATTTCCCATGGCCAACCCACCCTAACCTACACGTCTATGGGCACTATGGGACAATTGCCTCACGGCCAACCCACCCTAACCTACACATCCCTGGGCACTATGGTGCACTGTCCCCACGGCCAACCCACCCTAAACTACACATCCCTGGGCACTATGGAACACTGTCCCCAAGGCCAACCCACCCTAACCTACACATCCCTGGGCACTATGGGACACTGTCCCCACGGCCAACGCACGCTAACCTACACCTTCCTGGGGCACTATGGGACACTGTCCCCACGGCCAACCCATCCTAACCTACACATCCCTGGGGCACGATGGGACACTGTCCCCATGGCCAACCCACCCTAACCTACACATCCCTGGGGCAAAATGGGACTCTGTCCCCACGGCCAACCCTCCCTCACCTACACATCCCTGGGGCACTATGGGACAATTTCCCCACGGCCAACCCACCCTAACCTACACATCCCTGGGGCACGATGGGACACTGTCCCCACGGCCAACCCACCCTAACCTACACATCCCTGGGCACTATGGGACACTGTCCCCACGGCCAACCCACCCTAACCTACACATCCCTGGGGCACTATGGGACACTGTCCCCACGGCCAACCCACCCTAACCTACACATCCCTGGGGCACTATGGGACACTGTCCCCACGGCCAACCCACCCTAACCTACACATCACTGGGCACTATGGGACACTGTCCCCACGGCCAACCCACCCTAACCTATACATCCCTGGGGCACTATGGGACACTGTCCCCACGGCCAACCCACCCTAACCTACACATCCCTGGGCACAATGGGACACTGTCCCCACGGCCAACCCACCCTAACCTACACATCCCTGGGGCACTATGGAACAATGTCCCCACGGCCAACCCACCCTAACCTACACATCCCTGGGGCACTATGGGACACTGTCCCCACGGCCATCCCACCCTAACCTACACATCCCTGGGCACTATGGGACACTGTCCCCACGGCCAACCCACCCTATCCTACACATCCCTGGGGCAAAATGGGACACTGTACCCACGGCCAACCCACCCTAACCTACACATTCCTTGGGCGCTATGGGACACTGTCCCCCCGGCCAACCCACCCTAACCTACACATCCTTGGGGCACTATGGGACACTGTCCCCACGGCCAACCCACCCTAACCTACACATCCCTGGGGCACTATGCGACACTGTCCCCATGGCCAACCCACCCTAACCTACACATCCCTGGGGCACTATGGGACACTGTCCCCACGGCCAACCCATCCTAACCTACACATCCCTGGGGCACTATGGAACAATGTCCCCACGGCCAACCCACCCTAACCTACGCATCCCTGTGGCAAAATGGGACACTGTCCCCACGGCCAACCCACCCTAACCTACACATCCCTGGGGCACTATGGGACACTGTCCCCACGGCCAACCCACCCTAACCGACACATCCCTGGGGCACTATGGGACACTGTCCCCACGGCCAACCCACCCTAACCTACACATCCCTGGGGCACTATGGGACACTGTCCCCACGGCCAACCCACCCTAACCCAGACATCCCTGGGGCACTATGGGACACTGTCCCCACGGCCAACCCACCCTCACCTCCACATCCCTGGGGCACTATGGGACACTGTCCCCACGGCCAACCCACCCTAACCCAGACATCCCTGGGGCACTATGGGACACTGTCCCCACGGCCAACCCACCCTAACCCAGACATCCCTGGGGCACTATGGGACACTGTCCCCACGGCCAACCCACCCTAACCCAGACATCCCTGGGGCACTATGGGACACTGTCCCCACAGCCAACCCACCCTAACCTACACATCCCTGGGGCACTGTGGGACACTGTCCCCACGGCCAACCCACCCTAACCTACACATCCCTGGGGCACTATTGGACACTGTCCCCACGGCCAACCCACCCTAACCCAGACATCCCTGGGGCACTATGGAAAGTGAAAGAGGTAAAGTTGAGGTATGAGATCCGGAGACTGCAAAAGGGGGAAGGCTCCTGGCATTAAGCCAGCTGCTCCCTCTTTCCTGTGATCGACCCAGCTCCCAGTAACATTGCAGTCTCACAGTCAGTCTGCCCCCCAGTAATGTGAGAGGAACCTCCCTTTGCAGTGTCAGTGGGCCCAGTTTGAGATGAGTTACTCCGAAGTTTCGATTCAACGTGAAACTGTACAATTCAACATTTAACATCCTCGCATGGGAAGCTGAATGCTGATTTATTTTCTTCCCAGTGTTCGGAAACATTTCAGGACCACAGTTGGGAGTGAGAGGTTTAATCCGAAAGGGACGTGTGGTCATAAGTGAAACGAACCACCGCAGAGAAATTCCAATGGTTCGGTATGAAGGCAGAGAGATAGGAAAGGATGTGAAAGATCTGGACCAGGTGGAGGGAGATGGGGTTAGCGTGGAGGGACATTTTGGTCAGCATGGACCAGTTTGGGCCAAAGAGCCTGTCGCTCAAGGACCCTAGGTACGTGAATGGGAAAGGTCTGGAGGGGTATGAGCCAGGTGCGGGTCGAGTTTAGTTTGGGATGTTGGTCGAGTGGTCTGATTCTGTGCTGTCCGACGCTCTGACTCTGCAGTTGTGGACTGGAAAGACAAGGTGTCGGGCAACCAGAAAAGCAGAAGAACCAAAATAAGAGACCAAGTCGTTTGCAGACAGAGAGGAAACATGAATGATAAGGAAGGAGGTGGAGAGACCCAGAGGCCAACGGAGGATATTACAAGGAACAGGAAAATGTTGCCTGTGTGTGGGATTTCCTTCAAACCCCAATCTCACGTGGTTCACTCTCTCCTTTATTTTGGGGTCAGTTCGCTGACTGCTGTGATATCGGGAAACCTGGCAACGGTTTCACTGCAAGTCCCTTCCCCAGGTGGGAATAAAAACCCTGGGTTCTGGGACTTATTTCCCCAAAAGCGACAGAGTGCTGGTGAATCAGGAGCAATCTTCCATCTCCATCCCTCCCTCCTCATCCCATTTGGAACCAGTTCTGCACTGGGCAAGGGAGTCTCAGGTCGGGGCTGAGATTGAGCGCGGCCACCAGTTGACCGAGCTGGACGGGTCAGATCTGTTTCGGTTCCACTTACCGAGGGACAATGCGAGCCAAGGCATTGGTATCGACTTCAGTCTCATCTGACATGGGGATCGTGAGCAGGAGCAACAGGAACAGACAGGGTGTCTTCACTCTGAGATTTACCAGCACCCTTTGGTCGTACTTTAGGGAGAGCACAGACGCAACAGGAAAGCTGATTAAGGTGCTCAATCTGTAACGTTACTGGCGAGATAGTGGTGTGAACAGGTAGAGGAACAGAGACGTTCTCTCTTTTCTCAGGGGGTGGCCCTTCGCCAGTTACACAAAACTCCCAACTCGCTCCCACCGTGTCCACAAGAACTTGCACTTAATAGCACTTTTCCGGGAACCGTCCGTCCCATGGGGTGTTTCGTGGGTGCCCAGCATCGTCAACTGATCACAGACCGACCCCCTGGCTTGGGTCCACTTGTTCACAACACACCTCAGCAAGTTGGATGAGTGGATCGAGTGAAAGGCATCCAGGTTTGACGACGGTTTTAAAACTGCACGCCCGTTGTGACCGACGCTTCGGGAGGTCAGCGAGTTGGTCAACATGGCAGGTGCAAATTGTCCAATCCAGTCGGAAAATCGAAGCAGAACCACGCAGTATTATTTGAATGTTGGAAGGATGGGGCATAAGGAGGGGGCAGAGAGGTCAGGACTTCTTTTTGGAGGTTGAGGGGTGACCTTACATCAGGAGGACCATAGATGGGGTGAATGGCAAAGGGGTAGGGGAGGTCAAAACCAGGGGGCTGAGTGCTTTGGGGACAGGAGAGAGAGAGAGACCTGAAGGGGACCTGGGGGCAACTTTTCCACACAGCGGTAGCTGTGGGATGCAGATTGACAAGCTCGAGGAGGGAGTAGATGTTGGTGCAGTTACAACATCGAAGAGAGGTTTGGACAGGTGCAAGGATATGAGAGAGTTGGACGCTACCAGTCGGCGACTAGCAATGGTTTCGTTTGGGGAACTTGCTCGCGCTGGACAGGTCTGTTTCCATGCGGTGTGAGATTCCACGACTCGATGGATGTCCTTGTCCGGATGAAGGTGCAGGAGGAGAAAGTGAGGGCTAGCAGATGCTGGAGATCAGGAGCTGAAAAGGCGTTGCTGGAAAAGCGCAGCAGGATGCTGCCTGACCTGCTGCCCTTTTCCAAGCGTAGATGAAGGTGTTCGCAGGGTTACAGGGAAAATGGCACATCGGCCCTCACCGGCTGAGGATTTCAGGGCAAACTTGTGTAATGGTTGGTATGACCCTGGAGCATTCTGTGGCACCCTTGATCCAGGGACCTGTGTAAATTGATACCTACTTGTAGGGGCGATGGTTTCACCAGAATAACTCCTGCCGGGCCACGTCCACCCTCCGAAGAGGGTTGGGGTTCAGCGGGCCTGCGTTTCCCGCGTGGGACGCGTCTCGGATTCTGCCAGGGTTCAGGACGCAATGATAGCGTTTCGCCTGCCCCATTTGACAGAAGTTCAAAGTGTCAGTGGATATGGGAAAGGGACCATTCTATGACTCATAACCAGGGGGGTCATGACGGATGGTGGAACACGGGGGGGGGCTGATGGGAAGATCACCCTTTCTCCCATTGCCCATCCTGTCCTATCCTTACCTTTGATGATCACATATTCAACTATTCTGCTACAGCAGCATCCCACAACCATACCACTCGCAGAGTCAAATTCACCAATTCAGAAGATCTCACTCACACACTATCTCCCCCACCCCCCCCAGTCCAGAAGAAGAAACACAGTCGGTAGAAATCCAGCAGCAGAGTGAGAGACCTCGAGCTTTTCCTGCAGAAGCACAGAGACCTGCGTCTAGCAACTTCAACGCCGAAGCCCCAACTTCCATAAGTTGGCAGCAAAACCGGCTCTGTGTGTGAGACTAACTCCACCCACTCGACGTTTCTTTCCTTGAAGCGAGAGCTCCTCACTCTGCTTTCCATGGAGCAGACACCTCAGCACAACCCCGCTTAAAGAGAAACAGAGCATCGAACGTAGAAAAGTTCCGCACAGGCCCTTCGGCCCATGATATGTCTAGGATTAATCCGAATGTAAAATAATATAACCCAACCTACGCACCCCTCAACTCACTGTTATCCATGTGCTTGTCCAGCAGTCCCTAATGACTCTTGGTTCCACCACCAGCAAGCATTCACAACTCTCTGCGTAAAGAACCTACCTCTAACGTCTCCTCTATACCTTCCTCCTAATATCTTCAAACTCTGACCCCCCCTCGTACCAGTCAGTCCTGCCCTGGGGAAAAGTCTCTGGCTATTGACTCTCTCCATGCCTCTCATCGTCTTGTGCACCTCAATCGGGTCACCTCTGCTCCTCCTCCTCTCCAGAGAGAAAAGTCCGGGCTGAGTCAACCCTGTCTTCGTAAGAGAAGCCTTCCAGTCCAGGCAGTATCCTGGTAAAACCGACAGCCACATATCGTCACACACATCTCTCTCTCTCTCTCTCCGTCCCAGTGTATCTGCTCACTTCTTCCCTTTTCATGGCTCACCATATTCATCTCAAAGACAGTTGGTGCTGGACGGGGCGCTTTAGGGAACATAAGTTTTGGGAGAAGATTTGTAGCTCGGGTGCTCGTTGTTGCGGTTGTGTTCGCCGTGCTGGGGATTTGTGTTGCAGATGTTTCGCCCCCTGTCGAGGTGACATCCTCAGTGCTCGGGAGCCTCCTGTGAAGCACCTTCTGTGCTGTTTCCTCCGGCATTTATAGTGGCCTGTCTCTGCCGCTTCCGGTTGTCAGTTCCAGCTGTCCGCTGTAGTGGCCGGTATATTGGGTCCAGGTCGATGTGTTTGTTGATAGAGTCTGTGGATGAGTGCCATGCCTCTAGGAATTCCCTGGCTGTTCTCTGTTTGGCTTGCCCTATAATGGTCGTGTTGTCCCAGTCAAATTCATGTTGCTTGTCGTCTGCGTGTGTGGCTACTAAGGATAGCTGGTCGTGTCGTTTGTAGCACTCTTTCCAAATTCAGTTTCTTTTGGAGAAAATTGCAACCAATGTATCTACTACAACCCGAGTGACATCTTTTCGGATTCCAGGGTGCAATTTATCAGGGCCAGGAGATTCTATGGCCGAATTAATTTCTCTGACACCACTTCTCTCGCGATGCGTTCATACTTAATTCCTCCTCTATCTTCTGAAACAGGAGGAGCTTCCTGGAAAAATGGTACCAGCTGAAAGAAACGCTGAGATTCATTCAGCGCTCAGTGTTCATATTCATCCCAAGGCTATCACATGAAATGCAGTGGATTTCCAGCTGGAATAGAGTATGCTACTGCCTGGGAGGATGACATTCTTAAAGGCAAGAGAAAGATGACCGGATTCATTGAATGGGATGTGGAAAACAGCGAATCTCCAAGAGAGCAATCAATTGATTAGAATTCCCTTGCCCATGAATCACGACTGAGGATTCAGTTTCAGAAACTGGACAACGTTTAGACTGTGATGAGCTATCGTGTGCATCACTGATGTAATAATTAGCAATTGGTCAGAGATGAGCTCAGTCAATAACGGGATTAACGATGAAAGGACTGAGACACCAATTCATGGGGCAAGATCATTTCACTCAAAGGAAAACGGTCTAAATTCAGGAATGAGGGAAAGTACATGACATTAGAATCCAATGAACAGAGAAGGTAATGGAAGTGAAGTCAACAATACCAGGTGCAGATCAAATTCTATTTCGGATATTATGTAAAAGTAAAGTTTGTTTTAGTTTCACAGGTGATTGTGAGTAGAATCAGTGATGATTTGAGGTAATTGCATCTCTAGAGGTCTGATGCATGTATAAAGGCACATTACCTTTCCATCCCTTGGCCACACACCAGTCACAGATCTTCAGCCTCTGCTGAGGTAATTCATTCTCAGAAATGGCAAAACCACCGATCATGCTCTTGAAAGAGATTTACTATCCGCTTCTCGCAGTTGTTAGTCTTCCAGGTAAAGCATTCAAACAGTTTGTGTTTAATTGATTTTAAATTTTTCATTGTTAATGCCACATGTGCTTTATCTCAGTGTTACAAGAACAATATAAAATTCGTGTCAGGACAATTTTTCCTGTAGCTTTTTTTCTGGAAGCATTAGTAGTTTAACAATAATAATTCAGCGTAAGTGTCCTCTGAAAATATATTTGTTGATCTTCAGACAGTCCAACAATACCACATAGAATGTTGACTTGAACAGCATATTAAATGTTTGGGTAAATTTCGTAGATTGTAAATCAATCAGAATGTGTTCAAATCCTTTTAGTAAGTACCTTCACCTCTGTTTCAATCATGTATTGCAATATAAACGATCATTTCTGTTTCTCTGGGAGCGAACGTGATGACTATTTTAATTCTCTTACGAGGAAACTGTGGTCTGTCCAAATGCATCTCGGCTTACTTGGTGGCCATGGCAACGTCGTATCTAATAGTTATTGTCAATAGTATTATAGTGTATCGTATTCTGAGTTATCACTTTCCATTTTCCTTCTTGTCCCACACATCTGTGTGCAAGCTCATTGCATACTTTACTGTCATTGGTCTTGATCTGACTGTTTGGTTCACAGTTTCCTTCACATTTGATAGATTTGTGGTGATCTGCTGTCAGAAGTTTAAAACAAAACATTGCACTGAAAAAACTGCAATCACAATATTAATAATCATCTCAGTTCTGATCTTGTTAAAGAACATCCCGGTTTTGTTTGCCGATGAACCAGAGCAAATCATTAATCAAATTGAATGGGGCTGCCGGGCAAGTGTAACTTTCTTTGCTTCATCTCCTGGGATAACTTTTGTCTGGTTCCACAGCGCCTGGGTTGCTTGGCTTCCATTTCTCCTCATTTTCTTGTTTAATTCTTTAACCATCCACCGTGTTGTCGTGGCAAATAGAACTCGCATTGGACTCCAAGGTCACAGATCTGAGAGGCAAAGCAATTCAAGAATGGACAAACGGAGGAATACCATAATTTTATTATTCTCGGTATCAGGTAGTTTCGTGTTGCTTTGGTTGACGTATTCAGTGAGTTTGGTCATGACCAGACTGACACACGGTAATTACTATCGCGGTGACTTTAGCAACCCTGAATACATCGCGTCTGAAACAGGAGGTATGTTGAAGTTGTTGAGTTGTTTCCTGAACCCATGTATTTATGCAGCAACCCAGAACAAATTCAGAGAAGAGTTAAAGAACGTGGGGAAATCTCTATGGAAGAAAAGAAATCACATTATTTGAAGAATAGAGAACAGTGGACAAGACAAATGTATTTTAGCCGACTCTGTTTGTAGCTGACCCGGAATTTCACAATGTTACCAACAGAGAATTATTTTGTTCCCTCGGTCTGTGCAAAAACATGTTTTCAGCAGATATTCCTGCGATGTTTGCTTGGACATTTGATCTCGATTTTGCATATTTTTAATATTATTTTTGGATGAACGTTTTGCATTGTATAGATATACTATCCGTATTTTCAAAGGTCCATGTTTATTATACTAAATAGCATTAGAGGTGACATGTGACGTTTAAATAAATATATCCATTGCGGATTCCCAGATCCAATGCTCCAGTTTAAAATCCCGGTTATGTCTGGAACAAAAATGCTCAATCATATTGCTGCTGCAAACCCGTGATCGGCATATTTTATGTCAATACTGCAGGAAATACACCAGACTATCTGACAAAATAACTCATTGAAACGTTATATATGGCTGAAGGAAAACTAACAAAATGTCCTTCCTTGGTATCCTAGTGATTGCAAAATACTGAAGTTTTTAAAAATATAAATACACGTAATTTGGCTCCTTATTAAGAAGCCTCACAGTCAATCAAATGCGGAGACAATTACTTCAACTATTTAAACTGAGCTAAGAATCCTGAATTGAGCACGTTAAGCCTCAGAACCGACCTTATCTATTTCCCGATTTATACTGGATTAAAGCGACGGTTCTAACCAACACTGTCATTTGGTGTCCATTGATAGATCCCTGTGTCGTGTTGCCGCCAGAGTTTAGCTGTCAAAAAATCCGTACTTCAGGTCTACAGAGACAGGGCATTGATAATTATTTAGAGTCTTTCATTCCAATAGTGAATTATTTTTTCAGCATCCTCAAACCTACAGTTTGCTTCCTCAAAATAAACAAGGTCCAGGCTCCTTAATTCATGGTCTTAATCATTTGTGAGATGTTGGTATTTCTGTTTGGCCAACATTGATTGAACAGCTCTCGTTGCTCTTTTGAACATTTGCATCTCATCTGTACTGGGTTGATCCCAATTCTATGAAGGAGGGAATTCCAGGATTTTAACACAGCGAGAGCGTGAATGAACGGTGTTATATTTCCAAGTCTGGAGTGTGAGTGGTTTGAAGTGGGAAGTAGAAGATGGCGGTGCTGCCCTTATCTCCCTTCATGAATATGGTCATGGAACGTTCTGGCTGAGGAGCTTTGGTGAATTTCTTGTGGACAGTATGTATTGCTGCGACTGTGGGGGAGGGAGTGCGCTGCTTTCTCCTTGAGAGTGTCCAATGCCTTGACAGTCTTTGGAGTTTCACATATACAGGCAGGTGGAGAGATTTATTTTGGATTCCTAATTTTTTGCCTTGCAGAAGATAGAGCGGCCTGAATGGTGCTAAACATTGCGTCATCATCAGTGAACATTCCCACATTTGACCTGATAATTGCTCCAGTTTGGGTAAAACCACTTGATTAGTTTAAACCAGAAAAGCTTTATCCTGTGCACTGTTCTGTGAAACTTTAATAGGCCAGGAACTATTTAAAGTAAAAAGGAACAACTGTATTTATTTGAGTATAACAGAGGATAATTAACCAACAAGTATTTACAACTCCTTCCTCCAACTTATCTTTTACTTTCCCTTTTATAATGTTAGTCCAATAAACCCCCCAAGTACGATTTACCAAAGAAAACTCACAATTCAAATCCAGGCAGCTGTCGAATCTTGCCTTTGCACCTTCCTCTGTAGATTTCCTTCTTGGAAAGTTCCATTTCACAGGTCATTGATAAATAATGGTACCTTTAAGACAGCTGTGTTTCAGGCAGTCTGTACGTCCTGGTGGCTTGGCAGTTCTCCCTCAATTGTTCAATTTTTCCCGGACGTGGACTCCAAAGCATCGGAAGGTTTCATTGGGCGTTCAATATTGTCAGTATACTAAGTTCAGACTTGATTGGAGGTTGGTATTTTTGGGGTATCATTCAAACTGATGGTCCGAATTCGAAGTTGCTGTTTGTCTCACACCAACTCAGCCAGTGCTAGCTGCTGGACCAAAATGCTACATTGTAAATGCCCCAGTACTCTGTGTGTCTGCTTCGTCCTTCACTCTCTTAAAGGCACAGTACACCTTCATAGCACAATGGAGGGAAGGCCATTGGTGAAGCAGCTGACGATGAGTGGCCCAAGGACACTAACCCGAGGAACTCCTGCAGAGATGTCCTGAACCTCAGATGACTGCCTTTCAACAAACACGCTCATCTCCCGATGTCCCAGATGTGACTCCAACGAGAGGACAGTCTGCGCCCTGCTACACATTCATTGCAACTTTTGTGGAGTTTTTTGATGTCACTTTTGCTCGGATACAGCCTGGATGCGAAGGGCTATCTCTCTCACGTCACCTCCCATTCGGCATAAGACTACCTGTTTGAAGTCACAGCTTACTCCCCATAATTCTTAGATCCTCTGCGGCTCAACCTTGTTGTCCAAGGCAGCCAGGTGTCAGGCAAATGTTGAGGGAATTTTATTCACCGAATTTCGACTCTCTATTTTGCTCGGGAGGACAATTATTTTTAATCCCTGTGCACTTTCTTGGGTTTGTTCCGAAACTGGTTATTCCATGCGATTATTTGGAGCCCGAGCAGTTGTTGAAGTTCTGCAGTTTATAAGATTCCAGTCTTTTGTCCTAATTCGCTATTTTAACCATGATGAAGAGATACCCCCCATTTTGGTTCATATCCGAAAGGAATTGCTGCACTATGCTCAACTGGAACATGGATCATTTCATTATATGTCACAGACATTCACACACAGTACTTAAGCGATTAGTTACAGAAAAATAATCAGGAAACGATACACAAAAGTAATAACCATTTACAAAGTAATATACATGCTCTAAATTTAAACAGTGTAATAATCGTGTCAAGAAGGGCATTAAACTATTCCAAGGGATTTTCAACCAGGCGATTATGGAACACGCCATTGAATTATTCACTTGAGTCGAGGACAATCTGACAGAATTTGGGAACATTGGAGGTGTTTTCCAGTTGCAGAACAGTCCATTATCTGCAGAGTTGATGTTTAAAGAAATATCTGTCGACCTTTCTCAAGAGGTTTACAGTCAGTCCAGTTTTCCATTTCTGTTCGATATTTTAACGTGGAAGGAATGAAGGCGAGGATTGTGCACAGCACTTTGTGGATTATAACTGGTGCATGTTCAGAGCGTTACTGTCAAAGTCCGGGTTTCTCTTTGAGCCTTGGAATGGATAGGAGACAATTGAGGGGAAGCAATTCCCTTGTGATATTAACACGAAACTATTAATCCAGAAGCTGGGCTTATCTACTGTGTTGAACCGAGATTCAAACCAGGTCACGTGGCCGACTTCCAATTCAAGATTATCATGGGAACCAATGACACCATTGCCAATATCCTGCACATACTGATGAGATCCTGGGATCTCATGCAGACGTGACTCACATATTTTTGTAAAACGCTGAGTGGTACAAAGGTGGTGCTGGATAACACACAGCAGGTCGGGTAGCATCTGAGTAAGCAGGAGAGTTGATATTTCTGACATAACCATTCATTGATACATTGCATAACAACTTCCACCCCCCAAACTTTGGTCACCATTTCCATGTTGACCTATATATCCCAGAGTCCTCCAACACATTTGCAGACCCCTTCATTCTAAATCGTTCATGGCAGTTTCAGGTGACGAGGTGGACAAGCAGAAGGCCGGAAGTAAACAGCAAACCAGGCAGAACCAGGAGGAGAATAAGTCAATGGCTTGAGTGTAACCCTGCTTCACGAACTCCAGCAACTGCACTCGTTTTGTCTGGAGCCAATTTCCAGGTGACGAGGCTGAAATAGTTTGAGAGACTGCATTGCCTTGATTGGGTGTGTTCCTTTGGCGGACTGTGTAGTTTCACTGGAATATTCTTCAGAGTGGCTCAAATGTTTCAGGGCAATCATTCTTTTGGGCAGTTGGATGAATTTTGTAGACTTCTCCTTGTTTAGGGATTTGTATTTGATTCAGGGAATGCAATGCTTTCAGGATTTGACTTTTTAAAAATATTCTTTTTCGCAATTTGGTTCCTGAAAATGAAACGAATGATCAAAGATGAAAAGGCAACCAGAACAGCAGTAAATGTATGCTGTCAAATGCAGAATTCAGGTTGAGAGCAGATTTTAAAGTTTCACGGAGTTTAATTTGGAAGTTATTGATGGATTTTTCCCATTACAAATTTCTCAGACAAAGATCTGCATTGGTTGTGATAGATGTCCTTTATGGAAATATGACTGAAACAATAGTCAACTCACTGTCAATGAGCACAGTTGAGCTGGAATCTATGGATGAGCACTTGAGGGATATTTTCTTGTAGGATCAGAGGTTATTATAACTGGATCAAATGATTCTTTCCAACAGCCAATGAGAATTTGATGTGGCCATGTTCCACATTCGCTGTGAACATCAACCCTGTGTCTTCAGTATTACAACAGAGGATTTTGAAGGGAACTAAGTCAGATGACGTATCGTCTTTGTTCAACATTGAAAGGAAAGCTTTTGCATCAAAGTCTCAGTAGAATTCCTCCTTTCTGAATAAAGTTTTCTGAGGATGCTCTGCCTCGTAGTTCAATAAGGAGGGACACTCTGGAGCATAAATGTGGCAATTATTTAATTCTCAGCACGCCTCAATCATACTAAGCTGGGTGGCAGGGTGCAATGTGAGGAGGATGTTAGGAGATTGCAGGGTGACCTGGACAGGTTAGGTGAGTGGGCAGATGCGTGGCAGATGCAGTTTAATGTGGATAAATGTGTGGTTATCCACTTTGGTGGCAAGAACACGAACGCAGATTATTACCTAAATGGAATCAATTTAGGTAAAGGGGCAGTACAGAGAGATCTGGGTGTTCTTGTACACCAGTCAATGAAGGCAAGCATGCAGGTACAGCAGGTAGTGAAGAAGGCTAATAGCATGCTGGCGTTCATAACAAGAGGGATCGAGTGTAGAAGCAAAGAGGTGCTTCTGCAGCTGTACAGGGCCCTGGTGAGACCACACCTGGAGTACTGTGTGCAGTTCTGGTCTCCAAATTTGAGGAAAGACATTCTGGCTATTGAGGGAGTACAGCGTAGGTTCACGAGGTCAATTCCTGGAATGGCGGGATTACCTTACACTGAAAGACTGAAGCGACTGGGCTTGTATACCCTTGAGTTTAGAAGACTGAGAGGGGATCTGATTGAGACATATGACATAATTAAAGGATTGGACACTCTGGAGGCAGGAAACATGTTTCCGATGATGGGTGAGTGCCAAACCAGAGGACACAGCTTAAAAATACGGGGTAGACCTTTTAGGACAGAGATGAGGAGAAACGTCTTCACCCAGAGAGTGGTGGGTGTGTGGAATGCTCTGCCCCAGAGGGCAGTGGAGGCCCAGTCTCTGGATTCTTTTAAGAAAGAATTGGATAGAGCTCTCAAAGTTAGTGGAATCAAGGGTTATGGAGATAAGGCAGGAACAGGATACTGATTAAGGATGATCAGCCATGATCATATTGAATGGTGGTGCAGGCTCGAGGGGCAGAATGGCCTACTCCTGCACCTATTGTCTATTGTCTATTTGACATGGTGATGAAAGGATATGACACTGTGCTTGCTGCAATGGGGGTTCTGGGGATTCTATGACAGTAAGCTTAACTTTTTTAAATCTGTGATATTCTTTCTGGGTTTGATTCGGTATTGTGTGCATAATATCTTGTTGCTATTCCGAGCAATGGCAGAGTAATGACTGCTGTCCTCTTATGTGCAGCTTTAACTTGAACCACCATTACACTGAATACCTCATCCTTCAGCATCCCCACCAAATACAAACAACAGGAAGAGTGAAGACACATTCGTCAGCCATTTCTTTCCCCTCTTTATTCACGTGATCTCCTGCTCCATTTCACGGTTGTACCTTATGATTGCTGAATAGGAGTATATCTTTCTGCACTCCAGTCTGCTTTGAAAGGATAGTGCCCTTTTAAAGAGCAAGGGCGTCATTCCCTGAAAGTTATCTCTCTCCCTTGTTTGCTGTTTTCCCGTGCAAAAAATACCGGTGACTGATCATAAAACGTTAGCGTAATTTTCTCTCTACAAATGTTCCTACACCAGTGAGTTCCTGCAAAAATTTTCTCTTTTAATTTTTATTTGTACTGCACATTTCTTCTGCAGATGCCTGAAACAATGATTTTTCTTGTGCATCATGCAATCAATATTCTGCAGTTGGTGACCACACTGATAACAGTGCACGCTGGAGATTTTTTGCAAAAAGGTCTTGGTCATGACATTCCTTGTGTGTCTTCCATCTGGAATGACAACCACGAACAGCTGAGAATGTCAACATTTAATTCTGATCGCGTTTTACAATTTCTGGCATCACGCTGTTAAAATATTAACGTTCTAATATCAACACCAGACTACAAATATTTTATTGACAGTCAATTTTTTAATAGACCTAACAATGACGTGAAATGTAGACATTTTGAAATAATTACCTTCTGAAGGTCAAGCAGTGACTGAAAGTTAATGTTGGCTCATTCCTCAATATTCACGTCTGATGAGTGAATCGTAATGAAATAACCTTCACCCTTAGTGATGTTGCTGCATGACCTATAGGATGTTATTGGAATTTTCTGGTTTCCATTCAGATTAGGACCATCCAGTCTCTTCAGATTCACGCAGAGTTCAAATACTTCAGGTTGAGATGAGTTACTCTTTCCACGGATATCGTTGCCAGAAAGTGCATCGAAACGGCCACATTGAGTTAGAAACGGGCAGCCAATGCTGACATAGATGAAGAAGCGATTCCTTCTTGATCAAAAGGAGCCTGACTGATTCACCGACAGAAAGAGTGCTGTTCGGAAGGACGTTTCCAAAATTGTTCACTTGACAGTGGAGGAATGGTCAAAGATGTTTTAATTGGGAACTGCCTTTGCCTTGTTTTGGGGAATGTGGGTTTTCCCACGCTTCCGGTGTCCTTCCTCATCCAGGTGTTCTAGAAAGCAGGTTCAAAAGTCTTGCTGATCCAGTTATAAGTGGTTACTTCTGTGCGATCTATTGATGCTAATCCAAGCTGTCATTCCACCAGTGGCAGAGTGAGAGAATGCATAGCCCGGTAGATGTCCTGTCTCTCTGATGGCCTGTCTAATCCTATCGTGTGTAATGTTTCCTGACATTAATTGTTGCTTCACTCATCCAAAGAAGTGGGCGGTATGATATCGCAGACCTGACTTGTGGTAATGAAACCATTTGGGGTTACAGGACTTGTATTCCAAGTGCAGATCTGCCTGCGGAAGCATCAATATAATTGTTTTTACCCTGAACTTACTTTTTCAATGAAGTGGACAGTAATTTCAGTTTTCAATTTCTGAACAATAATCAAACCTGGATATAAGGAGAGCATTTCCTGCATGCGTGTAAGTCATACTTAGAACAATTTTTTTTTTAACAAATCCAAGTTTATCTTTATGTTCCCCTTCCCAATGACAGGTGGACTTCAGATTAATACCGCAATGCAATTCATGGAGGCTGGTAAACATATTCAGATTGAACTGTGTACTCCAGTTCGGACATTTTACCAGATTTAGCCAATCAAGTTGAACATTTCTGGTGGCAGGATCTTCCTATTCAGAAAATTGTGCCCCAAGTCGCCTGAGCTGGATTTTGAAGCATTACCTCAGGTCTCTGACAGTTTTCAGGATTGGGTCTATTGAAATACTCTTTCTCTGACTGGCCTACGCGCCCTCAGGTGAAGATGATGTGAAGGTGCCAGATTTGGATTATGGTGGACGAGGTTAAAAATCACACAGCACCAGATTATAGTCGGACAGGTTTATCTGAGAGCAATAGCTTTTGGAGAGTTGTTCCTTCATCAGATATCTTTGGGAGAGGATCATAAGAGACTGAATTTACAACAAAAGATTACAGTGTCATGTAACTGAAATGATATACTGAACAAACTTTGATTTCTGTTCAGTTTTCCATCTTTTAGAATGGGTTACAGGTGTCAGTTCATTAACATGGAAATCCCAGAACTTCTAGTCAGTCACAGTCTCGAGTTAACTTAAGATTTTTTACTTTAAAAAGGTGACATCTCAGCTCAGACAATGCATTGAAGATGTAAGGTTAGAATCTGTCTTTCTCCCAAACTTGAGTCAGACTGATTATATTTCCACACGCGGAGTTTGTACAACGAGATCTAGGTGTTTTTGTACATCAGTCAATGAAGGTAAGCATGCAGGTACAGCAGGTAGTGAAGAAGGCTAATAGCATGCTGGCCTTCATAACAAGAGGGATTGAGTATAGAAGCAAAGAGGTTCTTCTGCAGCTGTACAGGGCCCTGGTGAGACCACACCTGGAATATTGTGTGCAGTTCTGGTCTCCAAATTTGAGGAAAGACATTCTGGCTATTGAGGGAGTGCAGCGTAGGTTCACGAGGTCAATTCCTGGAATGGCGGGACTATCTTACGCTGAAAGATTGGAGTGACTGGGCTTGGAAACCCTTGACTTAAGAGGACTGAGAGGGGATCTGATTGAGACATGTAAGATTATTAAAGGATTGGTCACTCTGGAGGCAGGAAGCATGTTTCCGCTGATGGGTGGGTCCCAAACCAGAGGACACAGAACAAAGTTGAGAGAAACTTCTTCACTCAGAGAGTGGTGGGTGTATGGAATGCTCTGCCCCAGAGGGCAGTGGAGGCTAAGTGTCTGGATACTTTCAAGAAAGAGTTGGGTGGAGCTCTCAAGGACAGTGAAACCAAGGGTCATGGGGATTAGGCAGGAACAGGATACTGATTGAGGATGATCAGCTATGATCATAATGAATGGTAGTACTGGCTCGAAGGGCAGAATGGCCTACTCCTGCATCTATTGTCTATTGTCGATAATATTTCATGGATTGACTGCCTGCATTTACTGTCCACAGGAATGTGTCCGTTTTGAGCAAAATGGAATAATATCTGCGCGTATAATTCTGCAAATGCAAATTCACCTCATCTACGTTTTATGTGTGTCCCTGTCCATGAGAGATGGAGACTCTGAGTGTGTGCATGTTGGTGTGTAGGTGTGTGAGTGACTTGAGAGAGTTTGTGTTTGCGTGCGGGTAAAGTGCGTGTGTGTGAGTGTGCGTGTGTGTGAGTGTGCGTGTGTGTGTGAGTGTGTGCGTGTGTGATTGTGTGCGTGTGTGAGTGTGTGATGGAGTACAGCCTATGAGAGGGTGTGCACGTGGGGTTAAGTGTGAGACGTGTATGTGTTTGTGTTTATGAGAGAGAGCATATGTCTGACAGCTCGTCTGCGTGATTGTGTGTGTATGTAGGGGTTTGTGTGTATGTGTGCTTGTTTGTGTGTGTGTGAGAGAGAGTGCAGGGTGTAGTGTGACATGAACCCAAGGTCCACGTTGAGGCTGCCTTCATCGGTATCAAACTTTGCTGTCAGCCTCTGCTCGGCCACCCTGCGTTGGTACATATCCCAAAGTCCACCTTGGAAGATGGTCACCCGAATATCCGAAACGGAATGTCCCTGTCTGCTGAAGCATTCCCTGACTGGGAGGGAACACCCCTGTATGGCGGTTGTTGTGCAGTATCTCTTCAGCAGTTGTCACACGTCTGTTTGGTCTCGCCAATGTACCATGCTTTGGGCCATCCATGCTAGTAGCGTACGAAATAAGCAATGTTGGCCGAGTCCGGTGAGTGCATACCTCGTACATGGGGTGGGAGGGGGTGCGGTTTCCTCACATGTGATGCTGGTATTCAGATGTGACCTTCTGACACATCTTGCAGTGCTTGCCATGACAGGGTTGGGACGGTGTTGTGGTCGATTCTGTCTTGAAGGCTGGTCGGTTGGCTGTAAACAATGGTTTTGGTGCAGCAGGTGCTAAAAGTCGAGAAGTGGAGGCACAGGGACGGTCTTGGTGAGGTGCTGATCCTCGTCGATAATGTGTTCCAGGCTGCAAAAACAAATAAAAGATGAATGACTGTGCAGCAACCTATCTTTGTTCAATGTATCATTTCAGTTACATAACACTGTATTAGGACATAGAAGATAGAACACAGAACAGTACAGCACAGAACAGGCCCTTCAGCCCACGATGTTGTGCTGACCACTGATCCTCATGTATGCACCCTCAAATTTCAGTGACCATATGTATGTCGAGGAGTCTCTTAAATGTCCCCAATGACCCAGCCTCCACAACTGCTGCTGGCAACGCATTCCATGCTCTCACAACTCTCTGTGTAAAGAACCCGCCTCTGACATCCCCTCTATACCTTCCTCCAACCAGCTTAAAACTATGACCCCCCGTGTTAGTCATTTCTGCCCTGGGAAATAGTCTCTGGCTATCGACTCTATCTATGCCTCTCATTATCTTGTATACCGCAATTAGGTCCCCTCTTCTCCCCCTTTGCTCCAATGAAAAAAGTCCGAGCTCAGTCAATCTCTCCTTATAAGATAAGCCCTCCAGTCCAGGCAGCATCCTGGTAAACCTCCTCTGAACCCTCTCCAAAGCATCCACATCTTTCCTATAATAGGGCGACCAGAACTGGACGCAGTATTCCAAGTGCGGTCTAACCAAGGTTTTATAGAGCTGCAAGAAGATCTCACGACTCTGAAACACAATCCCCCTGTTAATGAAAGCCAAAACTCCATATGCTTTCTTAACAACCCTGTCCACTTGGGTGGCCATTTTAAGCGATCTATGTACCTGCACCCCAAGATCCCTCTGTTCCTCCACACTACCAAGAATCCTATCCTTAATCCTGTACTCAGCTTTCTAATTCGACCTTCCAAAATGCATCACCTCGCATTTATCCAGGTTGAACTCCATCTGCCAACCCTCAGCCCATCTCTGCATCCTGTCAATGTCCCGCTGCAGCCTACAACAGCCCTCTATACTGTCAACGACACCTCCAACCTTTGTGTCATCTGCAAGCTTGCTGACCCATCCTTCAATCCCCTCATTCAAGTCATTAATAAAAATTACAAACAGTAGAGGCCCAAGGACAGAGCCCTCTGGAACACCACTCACCACCGACTTCCAGGCAGAATATTTTCCTTCTACTACCACTCGCTGTCTTCTGTTGGCCAGCCAATTCCGTATCCAGACAGCTACGTTCCCCCATATCCCATTCCTCCTGACCTTCTGAAAGAGCCTACCATGGGGAACCTTATCAAATGCCTTGCTGAAGTCCATATACACCACATCCACAGCTCGACCCTCATCAACTTTTCTAGTCACATCCTCAAAGAACTCAATAAGGTGTGTGAGGCATGACCTGCCCCTCCCAAAGCCATGTTGACTGCATTTAATCAAGCCACGCTCTTCCAGACGGTCATAAATCCTATGAATTCTTTTGCTACAAATCCTGTGCTGTATGATCCTCTTCCAAAGCTACCAGATAAACGAGAAACAGTCCAATAAATGCATCGCTCATGCAGTGCTGACCATTCCTCAGCTCTGGAGTCTCAGTAGATTGCAAAACTCCAGCCAAGTCGTTCAATTGGAAATTCAACTAAAATCAAATTTTGTCCCCCTCATTAAAATCGTTCACATCCCGATACAGTTGGAAGCTTTCGTAACTCCGAATTAGTATTTAAGAAAGTATTAATCATGGATGGGGGTATGTCGTGAACTTGATGAGATTTTCACGGACCTGGTCACATATTGTTTCAGCTCTTGCATTCCAAATCGAAACCTGGCTGAATGTTTATTTTGCTTTATCATAGCACTGTTTTCATTTCCATATTCCCATTCTGTCCAATGTGCATTTAAATTGAGATAATATCACATTTTGTCCCATTATATTCTGTGTTCCAAATTTCTATCCTGCAAATCAAACCCGCCCATATCTCTTCTCAGGCTATTACTGTCCCTTATTCTGAAGCTAATCTCAGTTACCATCCTTCACTATGGAAGACTGTTCTGAGACTAAAAAACAAACTAATGAGATGCTTCTTTGTTTCGGGTATGTAAATTCTTCCAATGCAAACTCAGGAACGTACATTAATGTAAATCTTTGGCGTTTATAAATAGCATAAATAACCATTGTCATTGTATGTGTAACACAGCGGGTAGTGCTGAATGTGCCATTCGTAATATCAAGAGATTCTGCCTGAGTGAAGGTGAATGAGGTGAACATATAACCCGCTGTATCTCAACAGCAGCATCACCTTTGGAGACTCTGGTAAGCAGCCCAGTGTGAACTAATAATCGAAGGAAGCTCATCAATGACTGACTTGGTGATTATTCTACCGATGCAATGCTCCTCTCATGGACATTTTGTTTCTAATGTTGACAGCGTTTCAAAACATCAGGCCTGGAAGTGGAGGTGAAGAAGAGAATTCCTGTCCCAGGAATGCATAGGATTTAATGGTTGGGTGTTTGGGGATTGTTCATGTGGAAAAATAATTGTTGGGCTCAAAGGTTTACCCGTGGGAAATGGCGTTTATAATTAATGCAGAGTGTTTGGTTTGGGTCTCTGACAAGGAAAGAGCCGGATATGACTCGATCTGTTTCACAGTGAACGAGAAACATAGAGGTCAAGTCAATTGAGTTGTCATTGACAGAAAGAGTTGAATTGCCCTCTGCCTCTCAACGCGCCATTTGAAGTTGGGAGGTCGATGTCAATCTTGTGGGGACGGAAAGAGAGAAATTGGTTGGTCCCATGCTGCATTTTGTGGCCACAGTGATGACGGATTGTAAAGATCATGCTGGCACTTCAGGTTGGAGTGAGTGAGTGAGTGAGGGAAATCTCAGTCTCTGTCTGTGGAGAGGAAGTCTGTATGGGGAAAGAATGGCCTATTATTTGTGCTGTACAAACTCTAGAACAATAAGTAGCATGTGTTACTTTAAACACCAAATGAAATGTTGGGTGTGTGTGACAATACAAAGGCAACGATCATCAATATCCTGAATCTCCAAATTATTTCGAGAAAAGAAATCTGATCCTTTTCAGAAACCTATGTTTTAAAGTTCTGAGATTTTTCTCAGACTCGTTTGTCCAGCAAACCTGACATTTTTGTTTTTTGATTCATTTTTTATTGCTTTCTGGAGCTACTGAGTAATGCATTATTCTTCATTGGAGGAGTTGACTGTAATGTAGACACAGAGAAGGTGATAGACGTTGAAAAAAGAATAGCAAATATTTCATAAGGATGTCTAATTTAATCCTGCACAGTTATAACACAACCAAAAACACAGTAATCGCAACACTCGACCCAATTTCCTGCAGTGGGCCTATAGACTTGAAGATTGCAATACTTGAAATGCCCACGCAATTGAAGTGTTTTAAACATTTGTCTTGATTCCCAACACAAGCTTTTTTTAAATGGTCGCAGTGCAGGAGAGAGATAACGTTCCCACTATGAACGTGCAAGTACATTCCATTTTCTGGGAAGGTTTCTGAGTGCAAGGATGTAAGTAAATCTGTCGGTTGTGTTTCCAGTGAGTGAGAGAGACAGAGCATTCCCAGTGTAAGATGAAATCCTCTTTAATCAAGTGCCCTCTCTGCGCATTACATTTCACTTGGATTTCCGCTAAAATTTGTTTCCTCAAAACTAAATTCTGTTTTTCACTTTCTCCAATATTGTGCATGAGGATGGTTCTCTGTTGGTGTTTCTCCGTTTCCTATGAAGTCATTTTCATAACATTCAAAATTTATGAGACTTTTAAAAATCACTATGGTCGGAAAAGAAAACTTGCTAGTGACTGTCATTTGAGACCATATGGGGGTTGCCAACACTGGTATAACCTGGCCAAAAAGATCGACTCCATTTTAAAGAATACATAAAATGAAAAGTTACAAAGCGAGATTGAGTTTTAAATAAAGTGAATGACAGACCTGTGACAGACCGGTCTCCTTTTCCCAAATGATAAACTTTGGACTGACAAAGGTCTGAAACAGGCTACTTTTTTAAAATTCTGGAAGCTAAAACTGTTGGAATCAGTGGAGGCAGGTCAAAGTGAGGGAGGCTCCTATCTGACAAATTACAGTAATTTACAGAGTGACAACAGCAGTCAGGAAGGTGATTCCACCCTGCATATTCATGATGATTATCAAAAGGTGCAACTCGCCTAATTCACCAAATTGTCCTCGTTTCACTGTCGTTTCTGTTCAACTTCAGGTGAAAATGTACCTACGTGCACAGTGTTAATTGTTTCAATGGAAACACTTTCTGACTGTCCTCTCAGGAAAGCATCGAGATGATTCTGAACTGGTCTGCAGATTTTCCTCTGAACGCTGCTTACCACACTGATAAGCGTACTAAATTCTCCAGTCTTTATAAATGTTCTATCAAAAGAGTTAGGACACTCAGCCCGTCATGCCTGATCAGAACTTCAGTGAGATGATCATAGAAACCAAGATTGAAAGCTTCCCTCATTCACTTATGTTTATGCTGAAGCTGGCTCCCTTCTGTCACATTGAATATTCTGGTCAATGTCCTGTGCACACTCTGCAGGACAGTTATATCCCTCCTGTAATATACGGTGTCCAGAACAGCACATGGTAGTCTGGGGGTGGCACAAAAGATGCAACAGAAGGGAGAATTATTCATAAATCACCCATAGTTTGATTAACAGGTTTTGCATGACCAACAGAACTTAATGTTTCACAAACCGTTAATGCTCATCTGTGAAGAAGGTACTAAATGTCAGAAACACATTGTGACCTTTTCACTCCAATGAAATCGGTACCAGTCGTGTTTCTGTTTTCACTGTTATTCACACTCTGTCTGCGAGAGTGGTTCCAGTAGTGTGGCAGCCCGAATGTGTTCCGAGGAAGAGTAGATACTACAACAAGGTGGAGAAGGACATGGGCGGGACATGTGGGATTAAGAAATCACTGACTTGTGTGTGATACAGTAACTGAGTGGAAGGGGCTCTATTGACTGAGTGGAATGTGAAGTAGTGACTGAGGGGAATGGGATAGTCTGACTTTAGGGAATCGGATGCAGTTACTGAGCTGAATGGGTTGAACTGAATGAGGATACTGGGGTGCACTGACTGAATGGAGTGGCATGTGGTGACTGAGGCAAATAAGTCACGGTGATTGAAAGTAGTGGGAGGGAATTACTGAGATGGGGTTGGATTTATGAGTGAGGGGAATGGAACATAGTGAGTGGGATGCAGTCACTGAGGGCAATACTGATTATTGACTGAGGGGATGGAATTTAGCTTCTGATGGGAATTAGATATTGTGACTGACGGGAGTGGGATGGAGTGATTGATGGAAATCGAAATTATAGACTGAGGGCAGAAGGGTTACAAGACTGATGGTAGTGGGATGTGGTGGCTGGCAGGTGGAGGATGCAGTGACTGAGGAAGGGTTGAATATTGGAGCAACATTCCTAAAACTAATAGGGACCACAAATTAATACAGGCAGAGTCATACAGCATTTGATGTTAACAACAGAGAAAATTAAAATCCTTTGGCTTACTGCACCATGCCATGCAACGTACTATTCGAACCGATTTCGACGTCTTGTGTGCCCTGTAGTCTGAAGTCGACACCTGACTATTTCTTCAAGGTTATGAGGATTTCTGCTTCTCCCAGCCTTTGATACAGTGAGTTCCAGGTTCCCACCACCCTCTCGATGAAAAACGATCCCAACAGTACAGTCAGCATAGACGAATACAGGCCCTAAGATTGAGAGATAACCTGCAAGCAATGCAGGTACTGAAATTAATGAAGAGACTGAAAGTAGGAAAATCTCTGACTCCAAGACAGACCCTGAAGACAGGACAATTCTCCAAGTTAAGCAGCTGTTGTCACATTGTTTGTGCTGCACCCAGACAGTTGCATGTAGTTAAGGAAGCCGCACATTCTAGGATGGACATAATTGCCCAGCAGTGGGTGCAGAGGAGATTGACCAGGATATTATTTGACTGCAAATTTTCAGTGATGAAGAAAGCTTGAACAGACAAAGTAGACAGCAAAGAACGTTTCCAGATTTAAGTTTGTTCGCTGAACTGGAAGGTTCATTTTCAGATGTTTCGTCACCATACCAGGTAACGTTGCCTGCGACACATCTGGATAGCAGTAACAGGATAGGTCAGAGTCAGCAATGGATTTATGAAGGGGAAATCATGCTTGACTAATCATCTGGAATTTTTTGAGGATGTAACTCTGAAGACGGACGAGGGAGATCCAGTGGATGCAGTGTATCTGGACTGTCAGAAAGCCTTTGATACCGTCCCACATAGAAGTTTAGTGAGCAAAATTAGGGCGCATGGTATTGCGCGCAAAGTACTAACTTGGATTGAAAATTGGTTGGCTGACAGGAAACAAAGAGCAGTGATGAACGTCTCCATTTTAGAATGGCAGGCAGTGACCAGTGGGGTACCACAAGGATCAGTGCTGGGACCGCAGCTTTTTACAATATATATTAATGAGATAGCAGATGTTATTAATAGTAACATTAGCAAATTTGATGATGATACAAAGCTGGGTGGCAGGGTGTAATGCAAGGAGGATGTTAGGAGATTACACAGTGACCTGGACAGGTTAGTTGAGTGGGCAGATGCATGGCAGATGCAGTTTAATGTGGATAAATGTGTGGTTATTGACTTTGGTGGCAAGAACAGGAAGGCAGATTGCTACCACAATGGAATCAATTTAGGTAAAGCGACAGTACAGAGAGATTTGGGTGTTCTTGTACACCAGTCAATGAAGGTAAGCATGCAGGAACAGCAGGTAGTGAAGAAGGCTAATAGCATGCTGGCCTTCATAACAAGAGGGATTGAGTATAGAAACAAAGAGGTTCTCCTGCAGCTGTACAGGGCCCTGGTGAGACCACACCTGGAATATTGTGTGCAGTTCTGGTCTCCAAATTTGAGGAAAGACTTTCTAGCTATTGAGGGAGTGCAGCGTAGGTTCATGAGGTCAATTCCTGGAATGGCGGGACTATCTTATGTTGAAAGATTGAGCGACTGGGCTTGCATACCCTTGAGTTTAGAAGACTGATTGAGACATATAAGATTAAAAAAAGGATTGGACACTCTGGAGGCAGGAAACATGTTTCCGTTGATGGCTGAGTCCCGAACCAGAGGACACAGGTAAACGTACGGGATAGGCCATTTAGGACAGAGATGAAGAGAAACTTCTTCACCCAGAGTGTGGTGGGTGTGTGGAATGCGCTACCTCAGAAAGCAGTGGAGGCCCATATCTGGATTCGTTTAAGAATGATTTGGATAGAGCTCGCAAGGATAGCGGAATCAAGGGGTATGGAGATAAGACAGGAACTGATTAAGGATGATCAGCCATGATCATATTGAATGGTGGTGCAGGGTTGAGGGGCAGAATGGCCTACTCCTGCACCTATTGTCTATTGTCTATTCATCCTCCAAACGAAGCTCTGGTGTGTAGCCCGCTCTCCATTTATATGTGTGAGTTTCCTAGGGCTGATGATGTCATTTCCTGTGGTGTCATCCTTTCCTGTGGTGCTGTCATTTCCTGTTCTTTTTCTCAGGGAGCGGTAGATGGATCCAAGTCAATGTTTTTGTGAGTAGATTTCTGGTTGGAATGCCATGCTTGTAGGATTGCTCGTGTATGTCTCTGTTTGGCTTGTCCAAGGTTGGACGTGTTGCCCCAGTCGAAGTGGTGCCCTTCCTCATCCATACATAGAACATAGAACAACACAACGCAGAACAGGCCCTTCAGCCCTCGAGGCTGCACCGACCTGTGAACTATTCTCAGCCCTTCCCCGACTCTCTCCCAAAATCATCCATATTCTTATCTAAGGATTGTTTAAATCTCCCGAATGTGGCTGAGTTGACTGCATTAGCAGGTAGGACATTCCATGCCCTTCCACACTCTCTGAGTAAAGGACCTGCCTGTGACATCTGTCTTAAATCTATCACCCCTCAGATTGTCGTTATGCCACCTCGTACAAGCTGACATCATTATCATAGAAGAAAGTCTTTCACTGTCTACCCTATCTAATCCTCTGATCATCTTGTATGTCTCTATCAAATCCCCTCTTAGCCTTCTTCTTTCCAATGAGAACAGACTCAAGTCTCTCAGCTGTTCCTCAGAGGACTCTCCCTCCAGACCAGGCAACACCCTGGTAAATCTCCTCTGCACCTATTTCACTCTTTCCGCGTCCTTCCCAAAATTTTCAGGGGACCAGACCTGTACACAATATTCCAAGTGTGTCCACACCAGCGTTTTGTATAGTTGCAGCATAATATTGCAGCTCCAGAACTCAATCCCTCTACCACCGAAATCTAACACACCTTATGCATTCTTAATGGCACTATCCTCCTGGGTGGCAACTTTCAGTGATTTATGTAGATGGACTCCAAGATCCCTCTGCGCATCCACACTACCGAGAATCTTTCCATTGACCCAGTACTCTGCCATCCTGTTATTCTTCCCAAAGTGCATCACCTCACATTTAGCTGCATTGAACTCCATTTACCACCTCTCAGCCCAATGCTGCAGTTTATCCAAAGTCCCCCTGCAACCTGTAACATTCTCCAAAACTGTCCACTACTCCACCGACTTTAGTGTCGTCTGCAAACTTACTAATCCATCCACCTACGCTTGAGTCTAAGTCATTTCTAAAAATGACAAACAGCAGTGGTCCGAGAACAGATCCTTGCGGCACACCGCTAATAATTGGACACGAGGCTGAATATTTTTCATCAACCACCACTCGCTGTCTTCTTTCAGAAAGCTAATTTCTAATCCAAACTGCTAAATCACCCTCAATTCCATACCTCTGTAAGGATACTAGTGAGAGGGTAACTTAATTTTGTGGCGAGATGATGTTCATGTATCCAGGTGACTAGTGTTCTGCCTGTTCTCCAATGCAGTGTTTGTTGCCGTTCTTGCAAGGTATATTGTAAATAACATTAGTTTTGCTTATTGTTCGGAGAGGGTCCTTCAAGTTCACTAGAAACTGTTTTAGTGTGTTGGTGGGTTTGTGGACTATCATGATGCCAAGAGGTTTAAGTTGTCTGTCAGTAATTTCTGAGGTGTCTTTGATGTAGGAGAGAGTGGCTAGGGTTTCTGGAGTGTTTTGTCTGCTTGTTTTGGGTTTGTTGCTCAGTAATTGGGCGGACAGTGTTCATTGGGTACCTGTTCTTTTTAAATGCACTGTTTCAGTGATCTTCCTCTATTCTGCCTATATCCTCTGCGCTGCAGTGTGTGACGGATCATTGAAAGAGTGTTCTAATGCAGCTTCATTTGTGGATGTTGGGATGATTTCTTCTGTAGTTTTCCCGTCAATGCCAGTATGAATTCCCCCCAAGGACAAGCCAAACAGAGACATGCACGAGAATACCTCGAAGCATTCGACCGGAACTCTATCAACACACACATTGACTTGGACCCCATCTAACATTCGCCTGAGAAAGAAAACAGGATATGACATCACTGTAGGAAATGATGTCACCACAGGAAAAGACATCACCGACCCGAGGAAACTCAAACATATAAATAGAAGGCTACACAACCAGTGCTTCATTCTGGGCTTCACTAAAGGTGTTACCTCGTACAGCGATGAAACGTCTGAAAATGAATGTTCCAGCTCAGCGAGCAAACCTATATCCAGAACCTAAACCTGAGCTAAAAATCTTCTCAAAACTCGCCAAAGAACCTTTCAGCTTGATGGAGGGGGTCGCTGAAATGGCTAGAACATAGATGTAAGATCGGGGCAGGAGATCTCAAGAATGTGTGAGGAGAGAGCTTCCCACAGAATTTGCAGTGGGAAGCCAAAACTCTCATGACTTTGGAAACATATTGCGAAGAAGTATTTAGATGCACCTTAGCGATGCCAAGTGATGTCAGTACACGTGTCACATTCTGTGGAAGTATTGGAATTGTTCGTGTTGGATTCTGTGTGGCGGAGGGCTTTGTGATGTTGATATTACCTCTCAATGTCTGTGGTGTACCATTGACTTCCATGTGATATTCAAACCAAATGGCCTTTTGTAGCTCAACTGGTGGATCGGCTGATTTGTGATGCAGACTGATCCAAGCAGAGGAGCTTCCTTTCCCACAACGGCTGGCCTCGCCAAGAAGGACTCTTCTTTTCAATCCTTCAATCCACCCGTGGTTTGTTGACTCTCAGGGTAATCCACCAATTGTCTACTTCACAGAATCCTCTCATATATAAGAGACACTTTCAACCTATTGACTCTGAACCATTAAAATGCTCTGGTCATGTCAAATTCACGTCCTCGGCCCATAACCTTGAACAGTAAGGCACAACTGTACATCCAAGTATTCTGTCAACGATTCGACGTTCGCTCCCTCCAACTTTCTTGTTGACAAAGCAATCCCGACCACCACTACAATTTGCATGGATTTTCTTTTGACTTCGCCAACCCCCCAACCTCCCCACCCCCCAAATGCCCATAAATGTCTGCCTCTCATCGTAAAATGCTGTCATCTTGTTATTCCACCTGATGAGCGAAAACGAACAGATGCTTCCTTTCTGGAAAGTGAGACCTGCCCAACTTCCAATGTTGGCAATCTGAAAAAGAAACAAAACGCTGTTACGAACTCAGCAGGTCTGGCGTGATCTGAGGAGAGAGAAACAGATTGAACATTTCTGGTTTCATGATGAAGGGTTTCGAGAGCTCAAACAGAAACTGATTATTCCTCCACAGATGCTTACATGACCTTTAGAGCAACAGCAATCTCTGATTTTGGTTTAAACTGTCATCACAGTTCACTTCATCAAGTATTTTCTTCCACTTCCCCTCCAAAAGTCGATAATGTCTCATATTGCCTCACTATACCGCATCTTTAACCTTATAGCATTCACATAAAACCTGCCAAGATCTATGGTCAACTTCATGTTATCCCAGATGTTTACAGGGGCATGGGTGAATGGTCAGTATATCGGCCAAGGTTAATTACACAGCACCCTTCATGACAGACTAATCATTCTAGGATATGTTAAACAATGCCATCAAAACAATGCCGTTTGCAATAAAAAAACATGAAAAAATGCAGAAGTAAATATTTCTTAATTTGGTTCTGTGGATTATTCAATTAAAATGGCACAGTTTACCAGAATTATTCCATGTGTCATTTCGTAGGCAGTCCTACATAGGTCACTGTAGACATTTCAAGTTTAAAACCAGTGTAAACAATTCAATTGTAGTCCATTCACTTGGGCCCATTTGAAGAATGAAACACAGAGTTGATGTTAATCCGTCTGGATCCCAAATTGAGGGATGAACATGAATGTTAAATATCCATTGGGTTCTCAGTGAGAAAAACAGACGTAGCTCCTTCTGTCTTTCGATGTCTTATTGAAAGTGGATTCTAAATTTCAAGTCAAACGAGAGATAGTGGGATCCAATAATGGAGAGAGATTGCTTCGGGTCTGGGTGAGTGAGTGAGCAAGGGAGATTTTGATCTGTCCCTCTGAAGAGGTAAAATAGTAGGCAAAGTAATGGAGTATTTAGCTGCGGCTGGCAGCTTCTTGATCAATAAGCTCATTGTGGCTGGTGACATACGAAGCAAATTTGTGGATGCTTGGGATAATACAAAAGGAGTGGTCATGGAGATCTTTAATCTACACATGATTTCGAAAACAAAAAAAAATAGAGAATGGTTTTAATATCCAGCATGAAGAGTTCATGGGAAAATCTTGCGATATTTTCTTAGACCAATCTGTTATGAAAACACGACATCTTCATTGTATCAATTCCTTTTTGCCTGATGGAACCACCAAGGAAAATGTCGTTGTCTCCAGAGCAGTGGAGGTCATGAGTGATGAAAAAAGATGAACAAATGTCTGTCATCGTTTTGATTGACTCCTGAACAGAAGCAATCCTACAGAACAGAAAAAAAAGAAGCTAATGGCTACACTCAGCCCAGTTTCTCAATTGATGCTCATCGCCTTCAGTGTTATGAAAGGCGATCCAAACACTTTTCAGTGTTTCCAGCGTCAACAGTGACAAATATTGCAGTGCAGGAGACAGATAACCCTCCGTCCGCTGGGTTCCCAGTGAGGACATTGTGTAGATTACATTGTGTAGATGGGTGAATTCTTGAATGAAAGGGGCAAAGTTAAATTTGTCTGTAAGGGTCCAAGTGTTGGGGCGAGATCATAGAAATAGAGAACCCTAACAGTGTAAAAGAAGTCCATTCGGCCCATTGAGTCCATAGAGACTGTCCAAAGAGCATCTCACCCACACCCTCACCCCGACCATATTCCTCTGAGCCCGCGTTACCCATAACTAACCCACCTAACCTGCATATCCCTATATAGTATGTGCAATTTCGCATAAGTAATTCCCCTACTTTGCACATCTTTGAACTGTAGGAGAAAACCAGAGGATCCAGAGTAAACCTCGCAGACAAGGGGAAAATGTACAAACTCCACACAGGAATTTGTCCAACAGTAGAATTGACCCGAGCACTGTGAGGCAGCAGTGCTAACTATTGTGTCTCTGTGTCACACTGACAGACGTCAACAGCTGTCAAAGTAAATTCTCTGCAGTTTAATTCCCCCCCATCCCCCCCCACCCCGCTACCCCCACCAAGATACATTTCCTCCTATTTTTGCTTGAACTCCCTTTCTCTAACATAAATTTTCTGTTTCACTTTCTAGAATATCACATATTGAGATGAGGACACTGCTGCTGATCCTCGGTTTGCTGAGTAAGTCATTTGCATAATAGTCAAACTTCAATGTGGTTTATTTAAATTTAAATTAAATGGGAGCAACAGCTCACCTGGTAACATTCATCCGTGACCTCATGGATATTCCTGCGATTTGCGTGTTGAAAAGAATAATGCCATTTCTGCAGGAACTACAGAACATAAAGGGAAATTTTAAAACTAAGTTGAATGGTAGGTCTTTGTTAAATCGACTTCCTTGTTCCCAATGGTGAGATCATTCAATAGACAATAGACAATAGACAATAGACAATAGATGCAGGAGTAGGCCATTCTGCCCTTCGAGCCTGCACCGCCATTCAATATGATCATGGCTGATCATTCCTAATCAGTATCCTGTTCCAGCCTTATCTCCATACCCCTTGACTCCACTATCTTTAAGAGCTCTATCCAATTCTTTCTTAAAAGAATCCAGAGACTGGGCCTCCACTGCCCTCTGGGGCAGAGCATTCCACACAGCCACCACTCTCTGGGTGAAGTAGTTTCTCCTCATCTCTGTCCTAAATGGTCTACCCCGTATTTTTAAGTTGTGTCCTCTGGTTCGGCACTCCCCCATCAACGGAAATATGTTCCCTCCTGCCAGAGTGTCCAGTCCTTTCATAAGCCTATACGCTTCAATCAGATCCCCTCTCAGTCTTCTAAACTCAAGGGTATACAAGCCCAGTCGCTTCAGTCTTTCCGTGTAAGGCAATCCTGCCATTCCAGGAATTGACCTCGTGAACCTACGCTGCACTCCCTCAATAGCCAGAATGTCTTTCCTCAAATTTGGAGACCAGAACTGTACACAGTACTCCAGGTGTGGTCTCACCAGGGCCCTGTACAGCTGCAGAAGCACCTCTTTGCTTCTATACTCAATCCCTCTTGTTATGAAGGCCAGCATGCTATTAGCCTTCTTCACTACCTGCTGTACCTGCATGCTTGCCTTCATTGACTGGTGGACAAGAACACCCAGATCTCTCTGAACAGCCCCTTTACCTAATTTGATACCATTGAGGTAGTAATCTGCCTTCCTGTTCTTGCCACCAAAGTGGATAACCAGACATTTATCCACATTAAACTGCATCTGCCATGCATCTGCCCACTCACCTAACTTGTCCAGGTCACCCTGTAATCCCCTAACATCCTCATCACATTTCACCCTACCACCTAGCTTTGTGTCATCAGCAAATTTGCTAATGTTATTGCTGATACCATCTTCTATATCATTTACATATATTGGACTGATTAACCAGACTTTTTTTTTCAAATGGGGAATATCGGGAATCAGTAGAAGCTGAAGTGACTGATTTTCTCCCCACAGTTCATACCAAATGAGAGTGGTAACAACAGTTAGAATATGCCACTAAAGCCATCTGCTGACTAGTGAATGGAGCAAGTCACCAAATTCAGTTTGGAACCTTTTCATCCCTATTTTAATTGATACTGTACCGAGTCGGATTCATGTTGCTCTAGTGTACACACGATGCAGCATTTATATGATCCTTAATTCGTCTGTGAAATCTGCTCTTAACCCTGCCTATAGCATGGGGGAGAAATGAACCAGACCTCTCCAGTCTTTCATTGCAACATTCAGGCCCTCAAGCCCGTTTGAGCATTCAATGAGATCGTGGCTGATCTGTGATCATAGAAATCAAGATTTCTTTCCATTTAATTATTTGTTTCATTTCCACATAAGGCAAGGCTGGCTGTCCCCACAGCATTGTTTATTATGGAGGCACAGAGCTGTTTACTAATCACATACAGTGTGACTCTCTGCATCATACATTCTGAACAGATTTGCGATTGTGAGACGTAACCCTCAAATTTGTAAGTGAAGAAGGCGATAAAAGCAGAGGACAAAAAGGTAACCTGGGAGACAATAGGCCCTTCAAAGATCAGCAAGGCAACCTATGTGTGGGGCCACATGAGACGGGGATATAAGAAACGAGTGTTTTGCATCAGTGGTTTATGTGGAGAAGGGCGTGTAAGATACAGAATGCGTCGAAAACATGATGATATTTGGAAAAATATCCATATTACAGAAGAGGAGATGTTGGATCTCTTAAACGTGGATGAATCTGTTTCAGTACTTTCTGGCAATGCTGTTTTGAATTCAAACAACTATTGCGTCCAATTAAATTTGTTCTTGTTTCTTAATGTTTTCTTTCACCATCCATCTTTCTACCTTGACCTCTCGTTCTTTGTTCTCTCTTCTCTGAGAACAGTTCATTCAGTCCGATACTTTCCAGATGCATTGGAATATCGCTTTCTTTGATCAAATCTCCGTACCTTAATTTTGTTCCTTTACTCGGGAACTGGTTTTCCAGAGGACACAGTGATGTTTCTTCTTTCCAGGTCGCTATGGTAACTTGAGATTGCAGTTGTGGCTGTGTGAATGTATGTGCAGCTCGCTTTGTGATATTGGTGATAATTTGCACAATCGTGTTAAAACATCTTTCTATCATATAGGCCCCTCGACAGCAGAGACTGACCCGTGTGTAAATCACAAAGTCCTAAATGATGCTTGGAGGAGCATTGACTGCACTCATACTCAATATTCCAATGGGACGAAGAGCGATAATGAACTCAAGAATGAATGGTACAGGTTTAACAGGTAACAGGGAAAGCCGAATCTACGTCCCATAATCTACCAATACAGGATTAGGAGTGTGTTACAGCAAAGTAAAAATTTATAATATCATGTGCTTTAGATTTGGACAAGGATGTGGAAACACATGGGAGAGTAAACTAGAGCAGCCAGAGGAAACCAATGCCAATACGGGAAGTATAAGCACATTTCATACAGATGGTCCTCTGAGACTAAACGTGGAACTCTAGCGATCTGAAGCAGCAGTGCCAACCACTGAGCTACCGTGTCACTAATGCTGTCGATTCGAATATGGTGGTAGTGCTGGGGTGGAGGGGGAGGGGGGGGAGGATTTTGTCACTTAGACAAATCAGTGGCAGATGAGAGACAATTTTAGTCAGTGCAAGGTGATTCAAACTGGAAAAAGGAACATGTCAAATGCCAAGAAAATAGGCAGCTTGGCGAAAGATAAAGGGACTTGTGATGATCCTGCACATATACCTGAAAGTGGGGAGAGAGTGCAATGGGATAGTAAGTGCATAATTCTTGCCTTTTTCAGTCCAGGCATAAATTATAAGGGCAAGGAGAACAAGTTGGAGGAGTGCAGAACTTTGGTTATTCACAGCGTGGGTATTGTGTGATCCTCTGGTTGCATGGTATTGGATCGGGTGCGAAGGAGGTTCGCCAGGTTGCTGCCGATGATGCAGCACTTCAACAATGTATAAAACAAGCTGCATTATGTGTGGCTATTTCTTTGAAGCAGAGAACTTTGAAAGAAGACTTGATGGAAGTGTACAATAGTATGAGGAAAATTGTCAAGAGTTTCGAGAAAGTTTTTGCACCGATAATCACGGGGGAAACCTTCCCCCTCCAACCTCCATCCCCACCAGTCGAAATAAGAACAAGGTGGCATAATTTTGAAGTGGTCTCGATTGAAATCGAGAACGAACCATTTCTCCAAACGGGTGAATGGCGGTGCTTCCAACAATACTTAAAATGTCAGAACATACAAGGCAATGGGCCGAGTGTGGGATTGAGTGAGTCGAGTCATTCGTGTTTTCTGGGAGTAAAGACTCAATGACTCTTCTGACCTGTTTTATTCCCTAAACCGACAGTTCTATGAACTGGAGAGATAATCATCAGAAGGCTGGCAAGAACACATCCAGTCTGGAATTTAACAGAAGCTCAGGCAATGGAAGCAAATAAGGTGCAAAAGTTTAAAGCTGGTCAATATAGAAGGAAGGACGTCAGAACAGAGTATGAGAATGTTGTGAATCTTTGGAAAATGTTTGCCCAAAGAATAATAGGGTGGTGGTGTTCATTTAAACTGAGATGACAGATTTCTAATCATGACGGAATTCAAAGATTATGGAAGTAGGCAAGTAAGTGCAATTAGCCAGGATTGTAGTGAGTGGTCGAGCTCACAAAGGGTCCAAATGGGCTGATTGTTGTTCTTCATGTTTTTTTATGGTCCTGTCACTTTAATAACTCACTCCATAAAATATGGGTCGAGGAAAATCACACCTGATTTCCCAATAAAGGAGGAAAGTTGGATTTAAGCATGAGGTAGAAACAAAGAGGAGGTGTGGACTGATCGGAGAGATAGAATATAGAACATAGAACATTACAGCGCAGCACAGACCCTTCGGCCCTCGATGTAGCACCGCCCTTTGAAACCAATCTGAATCTCATCTAACCTGTACTATTCCATTCTTGTCTGTATGCCTAGCTAAAGACAATTTACTGTTGCAGCCAGTGCGTTCCACCTCTGCCTATTCTCTGAGTAAAGAAACTAGCTCTGACATCTGTCCTACATCTGTCACACCTGAGTGTATAACCATGTCCCCTCAGGCTAGTCATCGCCATGAATGGCAATATGTGGCGGCTTATGTAGAATGCGACTGTCAGCTTATTATTGCTGCATGAATATCATGCAACATTAGGAGCATTAGGAATATATGTCGTGATAGGGAATGGAGACAGAAGATAAGGTGTCAGCTCTTGAGGGAAAAGAGCAAGTTGAAGGTGGCCATTGTGAGAAACCGTTGGAACACAGTGTGTGCATTCCTCTCGAATGGGACAGTCATTAAACAATTGTGAGGAGTTCGCTCTTTCTCCTTTGTTCAGTTCCGGTGGATGGAAAATGCCAGAGACTGCTGTTCCAGCACACCATTGCTCCACGGAAGCTTCAGGATGGTTAAATGGTACGTTCACTCTTCCCACAGAACATGCATTTGGCATTCATTGCCCCTAAAAGCAAGATAATCAAATTGTGAACTCGTTATTGCAGCAACCCATCCCACCGAGTCCCAGGGAAAAACGCATGGCACTGTGTGCTTCAACTGGAATGGCAACCTCTGTCATTGGACCGAACGGATAAAGATTCAAAACTGTTCCAGTTACTTTGTGTATTTTTTGAAGAAAACAAAGGAAAAACACGCTTACTGCACAGGTACAATTCTGTTATGTTATAGAATGATTGAAAACCAAGTGTCCCTTTAACGTCAAAGTCACACCAAAGAATTTACACACATTCTGCTTCGTAAATAAACAAGGCAAAGAGTTACAGCAAAGCAAACTGAAGCACTCTTTTTGCAGTTCTACTTCAGTTTGCTGTCTGAAGGCACACCTTATCTCCAGCTGCTTGATAGGTTGGTGCAGGAATGAACCACAGAACGACGGCAGTTGAAGCAGGGATCGCACTTATGTTGCTCATCCCTAACCTATAAGGTTTTGGACTTCAAACATGCTGCAAGAATCTGAACACATATGGACAGCCGTAGGGGTAGATGGGAGGGGGATAATGGAATGCACCGATTTGGATGGGGGGGCTTGGAGCCAAGTGGAAAATAGTGCTGCAGAATGTTGATGTATGTTACTCATAGGTGCTTCCAGAAGAGATTGAATAAAGCCCCATTTTTTAGATTTTTAACTAAATTATAATCCCACAGAATTGAGAGTAAGTTGCTCACATAGCTGGAAAATTTGAGTACAAAGCGACAAAATATGGGGACAATTGACAGTGCTCCGATTGGCAGCATGTGACTAGTGGTGTCCCACAAACACCTGCAATAGGTCTGAATTATTCACATCATTTCTTAACAACTTAGATGTTGCATCGACAGGATCGCATCCGAGTTTTCTCATCACGTAACGTTACACAGAATAACATACAGTTTGGAAGATTGCATAGAGTTACAAAGGATTTTAAAAGACTACATAAATGGGAATAACTGTGGCAGATTGACTTCAATACAAGAAAGTGTGTGTTTATCTATTTTGGAATGGAAATGATCAATCAGGGTACTTCTTGACCAATATAAAGATAAATGTACAGACTGACACAAGGGATCAGTTACTTGGTCCTTTGAAATATCACAAATGAGTTCAGAAAATAACTAAGAAAGCGAATGCAATACCACCTTTATATCTATAGGACTGGAGTATATGTGAGCCAATGTATTCTTGCAGCTATACAAAACCCTAGTTAGACCACTCTGACAGTAATGTGAATAGATCTGGGATTCACGTCTTTGAAAAGGTATACTATCCTTGGAGGGATAATGATGTAGGGTTAATGGAATGACACATAGACTTCAGTGATTACATTTCTGGACGGAATCGACAAATTAGGTCTACGTCTTTGGTCGGAGTCTTCAACATATGAACAGGAGAAAAAAAGATATAAACTATTCCCATTGGAAATTTTAGAAATAAGGAGAGCCTTCTGAGAATTTGGATTTACGGTTCTGGAGAAAAGTTAGGAGGCACTTCCAGTTCCTAACCAGGTGGTAGATGTTTTGAAATATTTTCCGTAGATGGCAGTATATGATGGATCAGTGTTTCTTATTAAATTTGAGACAAAGTTTCTTCCGTGCATGCGTGAAGTAAAGGATGAAGGAATTTGGGCTCATGGCTGGTCGATGAGTTTCATGAGGCTGGGAGATCGCTCTGGAATTGCCTTCGAGGCCAGGGAAGGCTGAGGTCTTTTCAGGCCGAGGGACTATCACGTACCACAAGTAGACCAGCACGCTGATGCAGAAATTGTGGGATGTAGAGAGCACTGAGTTAGGGCAGTGAGGTTGCAGTGACTGAGGGGAGTGGAATGACATACCTGAGGTATGCCGTCTTCATTGAATAAGGAGAGGGAGATGCTGTGACTGAGACGAGTGGGTACGGTGTCAGAGTGGATTACGGATACACTGACTGACAAGAGTGCCCTGACATTTAGGTGTAGTGACAGAGGTGACTGCGATTCTGTCACTGAAGAGAGGGGTACGTAGCTATTAAGATGTGTATAATACAATGAATGATGACACGGTCACTAATGCAGTAACTGGAGTGAGTAGAATGCAGTGACTTCGGTGAGTGTGACATATCAACTGAAGTGAGTGAGATGCGATGATTGAGGGATTTGAGATATAATGATTCAGGTGAGTGTGACATAGTGACTGAGGGGAGGGTGATGTGGTGTGTGTTGCCATGAGGTATTGTGACTAATGGTAATGTCTTCCGATAACAAAGTAAAGCGAGAGAAGGTTAGCACCAGAGGTGAGATGAAGTAACTGAATGGTGTGACTCACAGCGACTGTATATTTTATTGAGCATGTCTCCTTTCCAAATGTCTATCACATCATATCCGAAATAATGTAGTCACAAAGTCTACAGCATGGAAACAGACTCTTTGGTCCAACTCATCCATGCGGACCAGATAGGCTCACCTAATCTAATCTCATTTGCCAGCACTTGGTCCATTTCCGGCTCAACGTTTCCTATTCATTTTTCCATCCAGATATCTTTTAAAAGTTGTAATTGTGTCAGTCTCCACCACTTCCCCGGCAACTCATTGCATACACCCACTACCCTCTGCCTGAAAAACTTATCCTCGAGATCCCTTGTAAATGTTTTTCCCTCTCACTCTAAGTGTATGTCCTCTCGTTCCAGACTCCACCATCCCAGGGAATGTATCTTGTTTATTTACTCTAACCATACATCTCATCAATTTTAAACCTCTACATGGTCACTGCTCAGCGTCGGATGCAGCAGGAAAAAACAACCTCAGCTTATTCAGCCTTTCACTGGAGCTCAAATCCTCCAACCCCGGCAACATCCTTGCAAAACTTGTCTGAATCCTTTAAAGTTTCCCAATATCCTTCCGCTAGGAGGTAGATCAGAGTTGCATAAAATATTCCAAAAGTGCCCAGACTAATGTCCTGTGCAGCTGCATCATGACCTCCCCACTCCTGTACGCAGTGCTCTGTCCAAGAAAAGGACAGCATAACAAATGCCTTCTGTCTCCCTTAAACTCCACTTTCAAAGAACTATGAATCTGCACTCCCACGTCTCATTGTTCACCAACACGCTCCAGGACCTTCCCAATAGATGAATACATCCTGCTCTGATTTGCCTTTCTGAAATGCAGCACCTCACATTTATCGAAATTAAACTCCATCTGCCACTCCTCGTTTGTACTCAAAGGTAGCCATCTTCACTGTGCACACCAGCTCCAATTTGGGTGGCATCTGCAAACTGAGTAACTATACCTCCTACGTTCACATCGGAATCATTTATACAAGTTACCAAAAGCAATGGACCCATCACCCCCCCCCCCCCTCTTGTAGCATACCACTGGTCACAGGCCTCCAGTTTGAAAAGCAACCCTCCACCAACACCTTCAAGCCAATTGCATATCCAAATGGCCAGTTCTCCCTGCATTCCATGAGATCTAACCTCGCTAACCTGTTGATGATGAGGATAATTCTCACACGCTTTAATGCAGACCATATAGTTCACATGGACCACTCTGCCTTCATCAATCTCTTTGTTCCCTCTGATAAATTAACCTGCATTTATTTCAATGCAGGATGCTCAACATTGAAGTGTAGTTATTGAAAGCTGTCACTTGACAGGATCCTGTTGTGCGATGACATACGGCATGGATCAGTATTGACTCCTTGGTTGTCTATGATGTTTTTTTTAAAAAAAATAATCGAATCCCTTCAGTTTGAATCATGCCATTCCAGTCCACACTGACACTCCAAAGAGTACCACACCCAGACCCTATCCCTGTAAACTGGCATTTCCCATTGCTAACCCAACACTCCTGAACACTCTGGAGCAATTTAACAAGGCCAATCCACCTAACAGGCACACCATTAGACCGTGGGAGTAAACCAGAGCACCCAGAGGAAACCCACGCAGTTGTGGGAAGAATGAGCAGACTTCACCAGACAGGTCTCCGAGGCTGAAATTGAACACGAGTCCCTGGTGCTTTGAGGCAGCAGTGCTAGCCACTGAGCTACCGTGCCACTGATGTTGTTGTGGTAGTTGGGGGGGGGGGGGGTAATGGTTGGATTTGGTCACGTAAACACGTCAGTGGCCTATTGGAGATAACTCTGAGAAGCGCAAGGACATTCGAATTGGGAAAAAAAAGGACAATGTCAAACGAATACTCAATGCCAAGAAAAGAGATAACTCGGATAAATAAAGGGACTTGTGGTGCTCCTAAGCAGGTCGCTAAAAGTGGAAAGAGAACGCATTGGGATAGTTGAGGAGGTATGCACAATTCTTGCCTTTTTAAACCCTGGCGTAGATTATAAGAGCAAGGGTTGCACATTGGAGAAGTGCAGGACTTTGGTCAGTCACAGCAGGAATATTGCATGATGTTCTGATTACCACACTTAAAATGCGCTGTGATTGTGTTGGATAGGGTGCAAAGGAGATTCACCTGCCTGTTGCCTATGGTGCAGCATCTCAGCAATGAATAAAACGTGCATGTGTTTGGCTATTTCTTTGAAGCAGAGAAATTTGGGAAAAAAAAAGACCTGATAGAGGTCCAAAAGATTATGAGGAAAATTGTCAAGAGTTTCGAGTAAGTAGTTGCGCTGAGATACATGGGAAACCTTCCCCCTCCTACCTCCGTCTCCACCAGTCGAAATAATAATGAGATGTCATAGTTTTAAAGTGGCTTTGATTGGATTCGAGGAAGAACCATTTCACCAAGATGGTGGGTGGTGGTGATTGCATGAACACTTAAAATGTCATAACATTCACGGGTATGAGTCGAGTGTGGGGTAGGACGAGTGTACTCATTGGTGTATTGTTGGCAAGACAGACTCAATGGCCCGAAGGACTCTTATGGGCTGCTTTATTCCCTAATTATATGGTTCGATGTTATAATCATAAGATTAGCAAGAACAAATCCAGCCTGGAATTTAGCAGAAAGATCTTGGCTCTGACAGTGGGAGCACTGTTTGCAAATGGATCCGAAGGTGCGAAAATGTGAAGTTGCTCATTTTAGAAGGAAGGTCAACAGGACAGAGTACGGGAATCTTGTCCAACTTGGAAAATGTTTGCCCAAAGAATGATAGGGTGCTTGTGTTTACTCAAAGCTGAGATGGCAGGTTCCTAATCATGAGAGAATACAAGGATCATGGGAAAAGGCAAGTCAGTGGAAATATCTGACCAGCCAAGGTTGTAGTGAGTGGCAGAGATAGCAAAGGGGTCCAAATGGCTGATTGCTGTTCTTCATTTTTTTGTGGCCCTGACATTTTAATATCTCACTAAAATAAGATACGGGTCAGGAGAGAAAAAAAACTCATTCCAAAAAAAGGAGGGAAGCTGGATTTAAGCATGTAGCAGAAATAAAGAGGTGGTGTGGACAGTTCGGGGAGATAGAATATAGAACTTAGACCATAGAAGATTACAGTGCACTACAGGCCCTTCAGTCCTTGATGTGGCGCGACCACATGTGAAACCACATGTGAAACCAGTCTGAAGCTCATATAATCTACACTAGGTTATCTCTTGCGCATGCCTATCCAACAATCATTTAAGTTCCCTTAAAGTTGGCGAATCTGCTACTTTTGAAGGCAGTGCGGTCCACGCTCCAACTACTTTGTGAGTAAAGAATCACACACTGACAGTAATGTGAGTAGATCTGGGATTCATGTCTTTGTAAAGGTATACTGTCCTTGGAGGGATAATGATGTAGGTTATAGGTTATAGGAATGACACGTAGACTTCGGGAGTGAATGGACAAATTAGGCCTGTTTCTCTGATCAGAGTCTTCCAATATGAACAGAAGAAAGAAAATAAAGAAATATCATTTATTTCCACTGGAGATTCGAGAAATAGGGAGCATAGTCTCAGAATTGGGACTAAACAGTTCTGGCAAAACGTTAGGAACCACTTCCAGGCAGAAGGGCTGGTAGATGTTTTGAAACCTTTTCCATAAACAGCAGTATATGCTGGATCAATGTTTTTTTTAAAAAATCAGAGACAGCTTTTCTTCCGTGTCTGAATGATGTAAAGGATGAAGGAATTTGAGTAAATGACTGGTCGATGGATTTATTCCTCAGATCAGCCATGAGTTTATTGGGGGCAATTCACAAGAAAACATCTTGAATTCGGCGACTTATTCCGAAATCCAGCAGGGAATCAAATACTGAAACAACAGTTCAGAATTTATTCCACGTTGTACCAAATATTAGACCTTTCAAGTAAGTGAGCACAAGACTGTGACCCAACTTGGCTATTAACTGATTAATGTTAGGACAGGACCTCAACTAGCTGACATTTCCAGGAATCGCTGCTTCTTCGGAGCTGTCCTGTTGTTTGATCTTTTTCAGATTTTCATACTTTGGTCTCAGAAGTGACAAACTGCTGACTTTTTATTTTAAAGTCCTTTCGTCGAAATTACTGCAAATCTGCAAAGTGCCTTCGTATAAAAAAGTATTTTCGCTGTTTCTTGTTACATTTGGCCTTGACTACCTGTTAGCAGGCACAGTTCTCCTGTAGTTAACTCCTGAAAGTAGGATTGATGAAATGTTATACGGATTGACTGTCTGCATTGACTGCCTACTGGTCGTGTGCTTTTTGAGCAAAAAAAACACAATGTATTTGCAGACACATTGCATTTTTGCTGAAAAATCACACGGCCTGCAGGCAAGAGAAACTGGGCACTGCAGATGCTCAAGATCAGAGTCGAGAGTGTGGCGCTGGAAAAGCACAGCAGGTCAGGCAGCATCTGAGGAGCAGGTGAATCGATGTTTCGGGCATCAGGCTTCACCAGGAATGTAGTTCGGGGTGGGAGTCTGAGAGATAAACAGGGGGGAAGAGGGTCGGCCTGGGGAGAGGAAGCTGGGATTGTGACAGGTGGGTGAACGAGGGAGTGTGAGTGAGAGGTCGGGGAGGGAGCGGGGGGGCAGATAGGTAGGAAGGAAGATGGACAGATCAAGAGGGCGGTGCTGGGTTGGAGGTTTGGGACTTGATGAAGGTGAGGAGAGGGGAAATGAGGAAAATGGTGAAATCCACATTGATCCCGTGCAGCTGCAGTGTCGCAAAGTGGAAGAAGAGACGTTCTTCTTTCAGGTATCGGGAGATTGGGGTTTGGTGATGGAGAAGTCCGAGGAGCTGCAGTCCTTGGCGGAGAGGGAGGGGAAGTTAAAGTATTCGGCCACGGGGCCAGTGGGGTTGCTGAGTGTGGGTGTCACAGAGATGTTCTCTGAAACGTTCCGCAAGTGGGTGCAGGGTTTGCACTTGGCAAGGTCACCCCACCACCGCCCCCCATCCGCCCCCGGCACTTCCATCCAAAGCCTTAAGGGATCCTTACACATCTGTCAGACATTTAGGTGTACTTCCACACACGTCATCTCCTGTATCCGTTACAGACAATGTTGTTGACTTTCCACTGAGGACGCAGGAGGCTAATTTGTGGATCATTTCAGGGAACATCTCTAGGTCCCCCGCACCAACCAACCTCACCAACCCGTCGGTGAACACTTTAACTCCCCCCTCCCACTCCACCACAGACCCGTCAGTGCTGGGCCTCCTCCATCACCAAACTCTCACCACTCCAAGTCCCGTCTTCCACCTTGAGACACAGCGACCGCCCTGGATCAATGTGGATATCATCAGCTTCTTTGTTTCCCCTCCCCCACCTTATCCCAGTCCCAAGCTTCCAACACAGCACCGCCACCTTGACCTGTCCATCTTCCTTCCCACCTGTGTGCTCTACCCTCCTCTCCCACTATCACTTTCACTCACAGCTTCATCTACCTGACCCTTTCTCATCTACCTTCCACCCAGCCCCACCTCCCTGCTATTTACCTCTTAGCACTCCCAGCCCACAAGTCTCATTCATGGTGACGGACTGATGCTGGAAATGACGATTCTCCTGCTCCTTGGATGCTGCCTGACTTGCTGTACTTTTCCAGCACCACACTCCCAACTTGCAGCCAGTCAATCCATGTGACAGTTTAGAAATTCCTACTTTGAAAATAGAACGTCTGACTCAAGATGGTGACAGAGACATACTCCAACCTCAGACCTTTAATATGTTCTCTGAGCTGAGATGTCACATTTTCTTTCGATGTAACATTAGATTGTCTCGAGAACATGACTTAATAGAAGTTCTGGGTCTTACCTATTAACGAACCGAGCATATCAAAGATGAAAATATTAACAGCAATCTCGGTTGGCTCAATATATCGTTTTAGTTGCATGACACTGCGACCTTTTGCTGTAAAGTCTGTGTCTTATGATCCTGCCCCAGTAGATTCCTGACAAAGAAGCAGCGCTTTGAGAGCTGGTGCTTTGAAGTAAACCTTTTGGAACATGATTCTGGTAGTGTGTGATTTTTAACTTTGTCCACCCCTGTCCTACAGCGGGACCTTCACATCATCTGATGCAACTGTGCCCAATTATGAGGGGCAATTCCAGTGTGGGATGTCAATCAGCTGTACTCTTGGTTTGATGGCTCAAAAGCAAAGGGGCACACTTTTTAATGTTGAAGTGCAGGCAGTATTCAAGGGGACTTCACCCATCGTCTCGTGGTCGCTGGTGTCTGAAATGGACTGTCTGGGAAAGTATTGCCAAATGGGGAAACTCACGCCTTTATAAGTTCCTTCGATAAGCATTTGTGGTGTCATTAAACTCAATGCGTTGGCCGATTCATGGGAAATGGGATCAGTGTTTTTTTTCTTTGCCAATCAATTTCACAGACTGAGGGGCCTCTTTGATGCTGAACTATTTTATGATTCGGTGATTCAGAGAATAATACGTCTCTCTTGTTTTGTAACAGCGCTGGATGTCACTATTGAACATTTTTTTTGTCACCCAGTTGCAGAATCTGGAGACACTGACCCGTGTGTGTTTCACAACGTGTTAGTACAGCCCTGGAGAAGTTTGAATTGCAGTGAGACTGAATGTACTGGTAAAGCAGAATGTGATGTGCACCTTAAACACGGATGGTATCGATTCAAAAGGTAATACAGATTTCTACCTGGCAATAATCCATTAACGATGGATAATGTTTTTTTTTAGATTAGATTAGATTACTTACAGTGTGGAAACAGGCCCTTCGGCCCAACAAGTCCACACCGCCCCGCCGAAGCGTAACCCACCCATACCCCTACCCCTACATCTACATCTACCCCTTACCTAACACTACGGACAATTTAGCATGGCCAATTCACCTGACCTGCACATCTTTGGACTGTGGGAGGAAACCGGAGCACCCGGAGGAAACCCACGCAGACACGGGGAGAACGTGCAAACTCCACACAGTCAGTCGCCTGAGGCGGGAATTGAACCCGGGTCTCAGGCGCTGTGTGTTCTTTTCATCATGAGACTACCTTAATTTGACTGCATGGATGGGAACTGGGTGAAGTCGGAACCATCAGGTGGAAAAATAACTGATTAAACATTGTGACAGGATGGCCTCGAAGAAGGATTTGTTCCATCTTGTTTCTGGAGGAAACAAGTGTTGTTAATGTTACCACGATAATCTACTCCATGTAAAGATGACTCCATAGTTTTGATTCTTCCATAAAAGTGGCCAAATGAAGCATGAGCGTGGGAGTCTGGCTCACACAGTCATAGTGTTTTAGTTTTTGCTGTCAGTTGTTGGAGTTGGGCCTTTCGGAATTGGAACTGAAGACACAACCCTCTCTCTGCTGCAGAAGAAAAAAAGAATGAGGTCTCAATCTGCTGCTATATTTGTGCTTTGTCCTGCACTGGAGAAAATCACAAACATGGGAAGTCCGCTTCCTGACTTTGCTTTTTTTGTCAAGGATGTGTTTCTGAAATGGTACTACGTTGGAACAGTTGATGAGTCATCGTTAATATATAACTATTTTCTCAAGTATTTAGATAGAATTAAAGTCATGCCAATTTTCTTTTTGTATTTTAACGCTGGTGTGGGGAAACAATGTATTTTGCTCAAACCATCACAGTTTGACCAACATAATCACATCTGGAATGCCACACTTTACACTTACCATTGAATAAGATAAAGGATATGTCAAGACTATCTCATGTCAGGTCTTGATGGATTTGGTCGGATGTGTAATAATGTAAATAGGCACCGATGAAGAGGGTTCAGAGAGACACAGGAGAAACGATAGCTGTTTCTGGATGACGAACAAAATAGCGCCATAGTAAGGCCAAGGGAGACAAATCTAGCGAGACGGAGGCATTTTAAACAGGAGGGGAATAACAGATTGAGCCTCACAGGTTGTGAAGGGGATGCAACAAGTTTACAGAATAATATTGGTAGGTTAATGGGTGGCACAGTGGTTAGCACTGCTGCCTCACAGCGCCAGAGACCCGGGTTCAATTCCCGCCTTCCGGCGACTGACTGTGTGGAGTTTGCACATTCTCCCCGTGTCTGCGTGGGTTTCCTCCGGGTGCTCCGGTTTCCTCCCACAGTCCAAAATATGTGCAGGTCAGGTGGATTGGCCATGTTAAATTGCCCATAGTGTTAGGTACAAGGGTAAATGGGTATGGGTGGGTTGCTCTTCGGAGGGTTGTGTGGACTTGTTGGGCCGAAGGGCCTGTTTCCACACTGCAAGTAATCTATCTCATAGAACATAGAACAATACAGCACAGAACAGGCCCTTCGGCCCACGATGTTGTGCCGAACTTCTATCCTAGATTAAGCACCCATCCATGTACCTATCCAAATGCCGCTTAAAGGTCGCCAATGAATCTGACTCTACCACTCCCTCGGGCAGCGCATTCCATGCCCCCACCACTCTCTGGGTAAAGAACCCACCCCTGACATCTCCCCTATACCTTCCACCCTTCACCTTAAATTTATGTCCCCTTGTAACACTCTGTTGTACCCGGGGAAAAAGTTTCTGACTGTCTACTCTATCTATTCCTCTGATCATCTTATAAACCTCGATCAAGTCACCCCTCATCCTTCGCCGTTCCAACGAGAAAAGGCCGAGAACTCTCAACCTATCCTCGTACGACCTACTCTCCATTCCAGGCAACATCCTGGTAAATCTTCTCTGCACCCTCTCCAAAGCTTCCACATCTTTCCTAAAGTGAGGCGACCAGAACTGCACACAGTACTCCAAATGTGGCCTAACCAAAGTCCTGTACAGCTGCAACATCACCTCACGACTCTTGAATTCAATCCCTCTGCTAATGAACAATAATACTCCATAGGCCTTCTTACAAACTCTATCCACCTGAGTGGCAACCTTCAAAGATCTATGTACATAGACCCCAAGATCCCTCTGTTCCTCCACCTGACCAAGAACCCTACCATTAACCCTGTATTCCGCATTCTTATTTGTTCTTCCAAAATGGACAACCTCACACTTGGCAGGGTTGAACTCTATCTGCCACTCCTCAGCCCAGCTCTGCATCCTATCTAAGTCCCTCTGCAGCCGACAACAGCCCTCCTCACTGTCCACAACTCCACCTATCTTTGTATCATCTGCAAATTTACTGACCCACCCTTCGACTCCCTCCTCTAAGTCATTAATAAAAATTACAAACAGCAGAGGACCCAGAACTGATCCCTGCGGAACTCCACTTGTAACTAGACTCCATGCTGAATATTTACCATCTACCACCACTCTCTGACTTCTACCGGTTAGCCAGTTTTCTATCCAATTGGCCAAATTTCCCTCTATCCCATGCCTCCTGACTTTCCGCATAACCCTACCATGGGGAACCTTATCAAATGCCTTACTAAAATCCATGTACACTACATCCACTGCTCTACCCTCATCCACATGCTTGGTCACCTCCTCGAAGAATTCAATAAGACTTGTAAGGCAAGACCTACCCTTCACAAATCCGTGCTGGCTGTCCCTAATCAAGCAGTGTCTTTCCAGATACTCGTAAATCCTATCCCTCAGTACCCTTTCCATTACTTTGCCTGCCACAGAAGTAAGACTAACTGGCCTGTAATTCCCGGGGTTATCCCTATTCCCTTTTTTGAACAGGGGCACAACATTCGCTACTCTCCAGTCCCCTGGTACCACCCCAGTTGCCAGTGAAGACGAGAAGATCATTGCCAACGGTACTGCAATTTCCTCTCTTGCTTCCCACATAATCCTAGGATATATCCCGTCAGGCCCGGGGGACTTGTCTATCCTCAAGTTGTTCAAAATGTCCAACACATCTTCCTTCCTAACAGGTATCTCTTCTAGCTTATCAGTCCGTTTCACACTCTCCTCTTCAACAATACGGTCCCTCTCGTTCGTAAATACTGAAGAGAAGTACTTGTTCAAGACCTCTCCTATCTCTTCCGACTCAATACACAGTCTCCCACCACTGTCCTTGATCGGACCTACCCTCGTTCTCGTCATTCTCAGGTTTCTCACATATGCATAGAATGCCTTGGGGTTATCCTTGATCCTATCCGCCAGGGATTTTTCATGCCCTCTCTTAGCTCTCCTAATCCCTTTCTTCAGGTTAAAGAAGTGAGCAATAATGCATAAATTGGGTGTAATGTGAAGTTGAGCACTTTGGACGTTAGACCATCTAAATGGGGGAGGGATAGATGCAGTAAGCCACAACACAAACGGCCTTGTGTTTTCTTATGAACGAGACAAAGAAAGCAAACAAACAGAGACAGCAGGTCATCAGAAAGTCTGTCATTATCTCAAGGGTTTACAGTATAAATGAAGGAAAGACTTACTGCAATTGTCCAAGCTGCTGGTCAGAGAACATTAGTAGCACTGTGATCAGTTTTGATTTCATTTTTTCTGGAGCTGTAGCCTTTCATTCGAGGCAGTGTAGAGTCGTTTAACAAGATTATCCAAGATGAGGAGGGATTTTCTAAAGAGCAAATGTTCAACGAATTGAGACAGGACTCGCCATAGTTTCGAAGATTGAGAGGTAATCTCATTGAAATCCATGTAGTTCTGATTCAGCTTGACAGGGTAAATACTTTGAGGATATTACCCATCGTGGGCGAATCTAATATCACAACAAATACAAAAAGATTAAAGGGGCATCCATTTGAGACTTAAAACAGGACAGAATTATTTCTCAGATGTGTTGAATAGATTGTTAAAGGGATCTTTGGGGGAAGAGTCCTGGATCTTTTTAACGTTGAGATGGATAGATTTTTAATGAGTATGAGAATCTTGCGTTTCAAGCAAAGGCAGGAAAAGTGGACACAATGAATGTCAAACAAATCATGATCATATTGAATGACGAGGAGCAGTCCTTGGGAATGATTACACCTTATCATCCCGTATGGTCACATGCCTTAGTTCCGGCATGACGTTTTTTTTCCCAGACTTTCCATTGATCAGCGAGAAACTGCAGTTCAGAAATTGTTTACAGGAATGTTAGAGGAACGAGGACATCTAATCGCATCCGTGTCAAAAGACATGCAGCGTACAAAAATTCAGACTTACACTCGAATTTGGAAACATGGCAGATTAGCAGACAGATGAAATTTGAAGGAGAGATTGATCGACTGAGGTCTCGATGCTCCTCCCGATGTTGGTTGCCATAAGCATCAGTGGCTGAGGGGTAAACTGATAGAATTTATAACGTCACGAGGGGCATGCAGAGCTTCAATTGTCAAGGTCTTGTTTTTTTATTTCTGGGGCGATGAGACCAAACCTAGACGGCATAGCTTCAAGGTGAAGAGTGAAGAGATTTAAAACTGACCCAATGGACAACTTCTTCACACAGAGGGCGGTATGTGTTTGGAATGAACTGCCAGAGGAAGTAATCGATTCTGGTACAATTACAACATTTCAAAACTATCAGGACGGTTATACAAATGGAAAGGGTTTGTTGGAATATGGGCCAAATGTTGGCAAATGGGATTAGATTAGTTTAGTATATGTGGTCAGCATGGGTGAGTTGTAGCAAAGTATCTGTTTCTGTCTTGTCCATCTCTATGTCACTCCAACTCTCTGTCTGATTGTCGTCTTTCCCATCCAGGCTCTGCATCTTTTGAACCTGTTGTCAGTCACGAGTATATTAAGTGCAAACTTAAATAAATCCAAAATGTTTTTCACCACTCCATCCTGGAATGGACATTTCAAAGGCTAATACAGGCGGGGCAATAGTCGGGCGACACTTTTTACACCCCTCACCCCGAGTATTGTGCGGAATTCTGGAATATGCAGAATCGAAAGATTGTGATAGTACGGGAGGTGGTTTGGAAGAAATGTCCAAGAAATGCAGCTTGAGTAGGAACGATCTAAAGTGCCGTTGACAGGGCTATAGATTTTAATTTCGGAAAACTGAAGTTAACAACTGTTTCTGTTTTCCTTGTAGCAGAGGTGATTGGAAGGCAACATGATTAAAATGCATAAAGAAGTTATGATTTTCAGAGATAGGTTCAAAAAGAATATCCTTTCTTCTTCCCCCTTGATGGAGACATGAATGGCCAGGAGGCATAAAATTAGGGTAATGGGTTTAGACAGCATATGAGGATAAATGATTTTGCCCAGAGGTAATGGTAATCTGAGGCTTACTGTTCATGAGGAAGACTAATTGAAAACCTCTCACATTATAAAAAAAGATATTTAGATGGGTACTTACAATGCTAAAGCAAAGAAGGTTGGTGGACAAGCCGTTGAAAATTTGGTTTCCAATCTGCTTTCGACTGTTGCAACACAATGTGATAAAGGACCTTTTTTTTTCACATATGCTCTCAACCTCTATGGGTCCATGACTATGATGAACCTCTTTGGGTTGGGAAGTATGGTGACATCGAGGAACTTTAATTGGGTATGCTGTGATGGAAGATCGCCATTCATTAGCTTTCTCTGTGATTGCTGTTTCAGCTCCGGTGGATGGAAGATGGCAGAGGTGGTTGTCCCACCAAATCGCTGCTCGACACGTGGGACAGCGTGGTTACAGGGTAATTCCATAATTTATTAGACAGATGTTCACTGTCCAGCACTGTTCACATTGATTACATTCTTCAATCCTGATAAACCTTATTGCAGGTTCTCATCCCACCATGGCCGATGGGGAAGTGACCAGGAGAGTTTGTATAAACTGGGAAAGAAATCAATGTTACTGGATCCATGAGATAAAGATCAAAAACTGCAGCAGTTTCTTTGTTTATGAACTGAAGGCGTTGCATCAGTGCGCTGCCTACTGCACAGGTATTGTTCTCTTTTTACATTATCCACAAGGGCAACTTTGGGCTTGTCTCACTCCACCAAGAAAATATCATTCCAATGACTTTGGAAAATAATTTGAACTTTCAATCACTGAGTGGTTGAAAACTTTCGAAACACAATATACGAAAGCGATCCGAGTTAACTGAAAAGAGGACGAGAACATAATGTAGTTGGGAAGTCACTGCTCTCAGACAGGACGTAAATAAAATGTAACAATCAGTCACTGCAGCACAGAATGATTGGCAACGTGAAAGTTCCTCCCTGTCTTAATTATGCAAGGAAACAATCCAAAGAAACAGGATGTTGATTTCCAAGGCAGAACATCCAACTTCTTTCAGTCGAAGCACTCTTCTCCCTTAAGCCATGAAATTCAATTTGCTTTAGTTCCTACATTCTACCACATCTTAATCACTCCCCCCCCCCGGTGAACATTTCTAACTTCCCTCAACAACAGCATCACGCTCACTACACTAACTACATCACTCTGCAATCTGTTCTGATGTCCCTCTCATGTCAGAAAACACATCCCAGTCCCTCAATCACTGCGTCCCACTGTCCCAAGATATTGTGTGACATTTTTCACTGTCACGGCATTGAACTCACTTGAGTCACCATGTTCTACTCCCATCCTCACTGCATCCACTTCAGAAATGCAAGTTGGACCTGTTGGGCTGAGCTGTTTGCTTACGCGTTGTAAAATTCACTTTCCCAGTGACCGTCCACTGTCAAAGTTTCAGTCTCTCATTTCTTGGTCTTAACACAGTACTGCCATCTAGTAAAAGGACACATCGAAACCTAGTCTCATTCCCACATTCATTTGAGAACATTTCACAAATGCGACAGAGAATGTAGGATCTGAAAATAAAATGAACCCTTCGCCAGCAGGGATTTAAATGAAGTTGTCCCCACTCGTTCAGTACAATTAATGCAGAGGCAAAAAATCTTTCAGTTATCGGGAGCAGCAGCAATCACTGCTGTAAATGTTTCTTCAGGAAAACCACAAAGGGCATAGATTCGTATCTGGTATTAATTCTGGGGAAGGCACTGTGCCTCGGCATTATATTTGTATCAGACATTCGTGGGAAACTGGGTGGCTGACTGAGCCAGCATTTACTGGCCGTGCTTAATTGCCCTTGAGAAAGTGGGGATGCAATAGCTTCTTGATTAGTTCCAGTGTGTGTGTTGGTGGATGACCCACCGTGTCCATAGCGATGGGGGGCACCAGCATTTTGACAGGAAAGGCACAGCGATGCATTTCCAAGTGACGATGGCGATTGCCTGGGGCATGTTCTTGCAAGTTGTCTTGTCCCCCCATGTGTTTGCTTCCCACGGTCGTGTAGAATGGAAGCAGCCGTGGGTTTGAACGGTGCTGTCTGAAGATCTTTCGTGAATTCTGCAGTGCATTTTGTAAGTAGTACAAACCGTGCTCCTGAATGTTGGTGGTGGAGAGACAGATGTTTGTGGATGTAATGCAAATCAAGAGGAATACTTGAGTGTTGTTGGTGCTGCTTGCATCCTGACTCCTGCCTTGGAGGTGTTAAGCAGTCTTCTGGGAGTCAGAACGTGAGCTCCTGCCGCAGAATTCCTAGGCTGGATTTATTGTTGCCATCTTTTAGTGACAAATCTATTTGAGTCACCCCAAGGATGCTAGTAATGGTATATTCAGCCATGGTAATGGAATTGAATCACAAGGAAAATGATTACGGTGTTACTTTTTGAAGATTGAATCCACACCGCCTCTCGGAAGGTATCCCACACAACCCACAACCCAACGCCTCTAATCCTAAATTTCTCATGGCTACTCTATCCAACCTTCACATGTTTGGACTGTGGAAGGAAACCACGTGGGCACGGGACGATGCACAATCACCACGTGAACAATTTCATGAGGCTGGAATTGAATCCAAGTCCCAGGCACTTTGAGGCAGTAGTGTGAAACACTGAACCACCATTTCATCCTGATTCCTTGGTCATCTCTTGTCATTTGTGTGGGTGTTACTTCCCACATGTCAGTCAAAACAGGGATATTACTTAGATCTTCTTGCATTTGAACATGGACTGTTTCAATGTCTGAGGGGGTCGCAAACACAGCTAGCCATTCTGCAACCATCTGTGAACATCCCAGTTTCTGACCTTAAAACGGTGGGAACGTAATTTATGAACACGTTGAGGATGGTTTGACCGAAGATTCCAACGCCAGGAAGACCTGAAGTGACGCCAAGAAGCTAAGGTGTTTGACCCCAAACCACAGAATCAAATTCGACATGACAGGTTTGATTGGAAGCAGTAGAATATTTGACCTTGATACCCATTAATCCCATTTTTGCTCATGCTTTTGATGCCTCACTCATTCGAATGCAGCTTCAGTGTCAGGGTTTGACACTGGCGCCTCATCCCTGGAATTTTCCTCTTGTCCGTTCTTGAACCGAGGCTGTAATGAGTCCAGGAGCTGAGTCTTTGTGGTGGAACTTAACTGGGCATCTCTGAGTGGGTTATTGCTGAGCAGATGCTGCTTTATCTCACTTGTTGATGACACCTTCTATCACTTCCCTGATGATCAGGTGTTGACTGGTGCAATAGAAAATAAATATTTTGGATTTGTCCTGCATATAGTGGATGAGACATAACTAGGAAATTTTGTACACTGCAGTGTTCATGCCAGGTTTGGAATTGTTTTGGAAGAGCATGGCTAGAGCACTGCGAGTTTTGCAGTATACTTCTTCTGTACTATTGCCGGAATAGTCTCAGAGCTCTGTAGCTTTGCAATATCCAATGTCTTCAACAGTATCTTTTCACTGCGCTGAGTAAATGCGAAGGCTGAAAACTTCTGCCTGTGATGCTGGGAATAATTGGAGGAGGCTAAAATGGCTGATTCACTTGGGAATGCTGATATGAGATTCACTACAGTATGGAAACAGGCCCTTCTGCCCAACAAATCCACACCAACTCTCCGAAGAGTAAATCCCACCACAACCCTACATTTACCCCTGATTAATACACCTTACACTACGGACAGTCCAACATGGCCAACTCACCTGACCTGTTCATGTTTGGATTGTGGGAGGCAACTCACACAGTTTCCTGAGAGAATGTGCAAACTCAACACAGACAGTTGCCTGAGGCAGGGATTGAACCCAGGTTCGCTGACGCTGTAGAAGCAGCAGTGCTAACGACAGAGCCACCGCGCCTCAAACGTTTCAGACTAGCGTTTTCAACTGTGTTGTGCTTTGCCATCATTGAGGATGGGGGTATTTGTGGCTCCTCCTGCAATGAGTTGTTATGTAAAAACACCATTAACTGCTTGTGGCACTTCTGACCCATTGTTTATGGGATCGATTATATCGGTCTATCATTTGCAGATTATGTTGTTTGCCATAAGACCATAAAACCAAATGACATACGAGCAGAAATTAGGCCATTCAGCCCATCGAGTCTGCTCTACCATTCAATCATGCCTGATAATTTTCTCAAGCTGTAAACCTTGACCCAACTGAAGAACCCACCTATCTCAGTCCGAAATACGCTCAATGTTCTCGCCTCCACAACTTTCTGTGTCAGTCAATTCCAAAGACTCAGCACATTCTCGTTCATCTCTGTTCTAAAAGGTGTCCCTTTACTATAAGGCTGTGGTGTCGTGTCCTAGTCTCTCCTGCCCATGGAAACATCTTTCCAATATCTACGCTGGCTAATCTCTGTATGTTTCAAATATGTCCCTCCTCCTTCTAAACTCCATCGAGTATGAACCCAGAGTCCGCAAAAGTTTTTCATTTCTGGGATCATTCCCATGAGTTTTTTCTGTGCATTATCCAGGGCCAATATATCCTTTCTGAGATACGGGGGCTCAAAACTGTGCACAATACAAATGTGGCCTGACTAGAGTTTTATAGAGCCTCAGAAGTAAATCCCTGCTTTAATATTCCGGTCCATTCAAAACAATTGTCTTCGTTATGTTTGCCTGCCTAACTAATGACTCAACCTGCAAGTTTACCTTGATGGACTCATGAGCTAGAAGTCCCTTTGCACTTCAGAATTCTACTTTTCTTTCCCCATTTAGGAAGTACTCCATGCCTCTACTCTTCCGACCAAAGTGCATGATCTCACAGTTTTCCACGTTTTACTCTATATGTTACTTCTTTGCCCACTCTCCTAAGCTGTCCAAATCCTTCTGCAGCCTCCCCTACAATGCGAGCTGTGCATCTACCTATCTTTGTTTCCACTGTAACCTTAGCCAGAATCCCCTCAGTTCCTTCATCTAGATCATTAATGTATGAAATGAAAAGTTGTAGCACCAAAACTGAGCTTTGCAGAACACCACTTGTCACCTGCTGCCATCCTGAGAAGTATCTGTTAATCTCCACTCTCAGATTTCTGCCGGATAGCTGTAACGACATTGTGGTGAACCCCTCAGTTAATTAAACCAAACACCCAAAAATAAAACTCACCATCACCCATAATCTATTAATATATAAGTAAAACAGACCTCCTAAATCCAATCTTTTAAAAATGGCATCTAGTTATCTTTTAACTCTATGAGTGCACATTGAAGAACAGCTAACCACGCCTCTAATACCCCCGCATCTCTTAACTGCTTATTATCAGCGTACAACTCTGCAACAATATACTGTTCCAATAAAACACTAATTAAAATTACATTAACGTTCTCCCTGAGTCGTCTTCCTTCTTTTATTGCGAATATGTTTCAGGCGAGGAGGTACCTTTCACAGAGACTTGTTTAAATGGCAGTTGCCATGTCAATACTCTGCCTAATGTTTGTACTGCCTTCTTTTTAATATCCAAACATCAGATAGTCTCATTGGTTCGAGGTTAACAAAGCAATAAATTCAAACACGATTGTTTTTAGCATCCTGGTGCATAATTTAAGCTGATTGGTTACATTCAGATTGTTGTCAAAACAGCAATGAACTCAGGTATCTATTTCACAGCCAAATGTAACATATTTTCAGTGTTCCACTCCACTCAGCTAGTTCGTTATACGACAGATGCTTGTCAGCTCTCAGTGCAAGACAGCATTTACTCTCTCTGAGAGGTAACGTACACACCTTCAACTTCATAACACATCTAAGCTGCTATCTATACTGGCACCTTACCTCTGATACCATGGGCCCTTATCTTAGTTAGTAATCTCCTGTGAGGCATTTTGTCAAACACTTTCTTGAACTCCAGTTAGATAACAGACTCTCCTCGGTCTAACCTGATCATGACTTCCCCTCGATGAAACCATGTTGTCTTTCTGTTATTTACCCATGTGCTTCCAAATACTCAGAAATCTCATCCTTCACAATGGATTCCAGTAGCTTATTCAGGCCCAACGATGGGCTAATTGATCAGCAAGTGTTCCTCCTTTGAGTTACTCCCTTTTTAAACAGGGATGTCACGTTAGTGATTTTCCAGTCTTCTAGGAACATTCCTGTTTATCGCGATTCCTGAATTGTCACGACTGACACCCCCACCATCTCTACAGATATCTCCCTTCGAACTATTGGGTGTAATACATCTGGTTCAGGTGTTTTTTTTTCACCTTCAGGACACTCTGTTTTTCTCTCACCTTCTTGTTGGTGGTGGTCACCACACGAAGCTCTGCTCCCTCACTCTCTTGAAATTTTGGGATATTTGCCTGTCTTCCACTGTGAAGCATGACGTGAAATAAGTATTTCCATTCTCATCCGTTTCCTCGTTCTCCAATGCTATCTCTCCAGCGCCAGTCCCCCAGCCGCCCAGCGTCCACGTTGCCCTCTCTTTTGCCCCTTGATTTATCTAAAGAAACTCTTGCAGTCTCCCTTTATATTACCGGATAGCTGAACTTCATATTTAAGCTTTGCATTCCTTCTTTCTTTTCTGTTGCCCTCAGTTCATCTTTGTGAGCTTCCCAGTCTTTCGGTATCCCACGGCCATGTGCCACATATTATACGTTCTCTGTTTTGCTCTGACGCTATCCCTGACTTATCTGTGGTTGCCTGAACCTACCTATAACATTGTTTGTTTTCCTCAGTTTGAATCACTGGTGTGTCTCCTGAATTACTCCCAGAAGCTCCCGCCATTGCTGTTTCACTACCTTTCTTGCGAGGCTTATCTCCCAGACAATTCTACCTCACTCATCCCTCCCTCGAAGTAGCCGTGTTTTGTAGCTTCATTTTGTTGATGTGGCATTTTTGTGCATGCTCGGTGCTCCTCCTGCTGTACCCTCCTGCACATTCCACTGAGCAAGTTCGATTCCATCATTTTATTTTAAGGTTTGAGTGGGGAGTACGCTCAACAACATGTTGCCGATTTGGATGGAAGACTGTTTTGTCGCTGTTGATGCCCAGCTGGGCTTTACCGAACCTGAAATTGCTAGATCTGCTTGAAGTCTGTCCCATTTCGCTTGGTGAGAGTGCCACAGAACAATTTGGATGGTTTTCAAGTTCGTCTCGACAAGACCTATGCTGTAGTCACTTTTGACAGTATTTTCTTGTGCAGATGCATCGGCAAGGAGAAAGTGAGGGCTGCAGATGCTGGAGATCTGAGCTGAAAGATGTGTTGCTGGAAAAGGGCAGCAGATCAGGCAGCATCCAAGGAGCAGGAGAATCAACATTTCGGGCATCAGCCCTTCTTCAGGAATCTCTTCCCGATTCCTGAAGAAGGGCGGATGCCCGAAACGTCGATTCTCCTACTCCTTGGATGCTGCCTGACCTGCTGCGTTTTTCCAGCAACACCTTTTCAGCTCAGATGCATCTGCAGTCGGCAGAGTGATAAGGATGAAAGCAAGTGCATTTTACCCCCTGACCACCTGTCATGGCCCCATTGTAGCAGCTTTATCTTTAGGACCCGAACAGGTCGATCAACACTGTTATGCTAATACACTATCGGTGTTGAATATTGCAATTCCCCACGCATTCATTGTACATCTTATGTACTTGCCAGACTCTATGCTTATCTCGTACATTGTGCAGTATGTAGCAGTACTGATTCCTCAGATGTGGTAATCAGCATAATCTTTCTTAACCATGTTTAATCTGACGCCACAAGAAGGTTAAGGTCTAGCTTCCATGCGGAAGACTTTGGGATGAACTTCATTCTGATTGTAGGTCACTGTGCCCCCACCTCTGCCAGGACTGTCCTGTAAGTGGGACAGGACCTATCTATAATGGCCATGGTAACATCTGGTGAACTGTCTCCACGGTTTACGATGGAAGCAAAATTAGGCTAATGACGGACTAATCTGTGAAATAACTTTGGCGAAGTTATCACTATTGTCAGATGTTAGTAAGGAGGACTTTGGAGGGTGACAGGGCTTATTGGACCATCATCTTTCCCAGTGCTTCGTGCGATGCCAGGTGATTCATCTGGATTTGTTTCTTCGTTGAAATGTCGAAGCGATTGGTGGTTGATTGGTGGTCGAAGGGTAGTTTGCTCGGCCCTTTCAGAGGGTATGCAAGTAAAGTTGCTGTAGATCTGTACTCACTTGCAGTTCAGAGGAGATGAGGATTCCTCCCCTGAAAGAAATTAATTAGCCAGCAAAAGCACGTGGATTCATTGCCATCAGTAGATTTTTCAGGTCAGATATGTTACTTGGCATCGACTTAAAATTGCATCATCTGCAGTTTGAAGATTTGAAACCAGGTATCCCGAGTATCTGCATTAATAATAGTGAAAGTACGACTGGGCTCTTGCCTCCATGAAATACATGGCACGCTGGGAATTGTTGAGAAATATCTGAATTAAAGAGTTCCATCTTTGATTCATTCTTACACTGTATCTCCATTGATTCAGATCCCAACACCACTGAACACGAGAACAACGTGATATATTCAACTCAGAAGCCGACGGGAAGTTCATCATCAAACAAAGCAGTGACGGCAGAAACAGGTACCAGCCAGAGCTGAATCGCTGAAAAGTATTCTTTACACAATCGGAATGAATAAAAGCAGCGTAATGTACCAGAGAGCAGGTGTTTGAGCCGGGACAGAAGCGGTGGATAAAATGGAGTGGGATTTGTATTTTTGTACAAGGCGAGTAACATAGCAGTAATCTGAGATGTAATAACTGAGGGATCACACAGTGAGGCTTTGGGGGTGGAGCAGAGAAATAAGAAGGGGATAGTGACATTACTGGGTTGTATTTTAGTCCCCCAAATAGTCAATGGGAATTAGAGGAACAAATATGCCGGGATATTGGAGAGACTTGCAGGAGCATTTGGATTGTTGGAGAAGGAGATTTAGATTTTTCTGACACAGACTGGGACTCCCATAGTGTTTAGTGTTAGATGGGGTGGAATTTCTTCAGTGCGTTCAGAAAAACTATTTCAAAATCTGGATATAGAGTTCCGAGTCGGGAAGGGACAAATCTTGACCGACTCTTGGGAAATAAGGCAGGACGGCGTAACTAAAGTGATAGAGGTGGAACCCTTTGGGATCAGTGACCATCGTTCTATTGACCTTAAACATGTTGATTAAGAAGGACGAAACTGTTCCCCTGAAACAAGTTCTAAATTGGGGCAAGGCGAATTTTGATGGAATTACACAGGATTTTCAGGAGTTTATTCGAGTAGTTTGTTTGTAGGGAAAGGCAAGCGGAAGGCCTTTAAAGTGAGATAGTTAGAGTGCAAGATCTATATGTTTCTTTGCAGGTGAAGGGCAAATTTGCAGGAATAAGGAACCTGGAATCCGAGAGATATTGGGGCTTTGACCAGATAAAAAGGAGACATGGCTCAGTTGCAGGCAGCTGGAATCAAGGGAATTCCTAGAAGGATATGGGAGAAACAGGAGTTTACTGAGGGAGGCAATCATGAGGGCGAAAGTGGGCACGAAATAGCCGTGGGTGAGTCGGTTGTGGAGAATCGAAAGAGGTTCCTTAAGTATATTAAAGGAACAAGAATAACTAGATAGATAATAGGACTCCTCGAGGAGCATAGTGGACATGAATATTTGGGAGTGTCGGAGATGGACAACGTCCTCAATGAATACATCTTCTTTATGTTTATGGTGGAGAAAGAGTTTGGAACTGAGCGAATTAGCGGTCATATCTTGGGGACATTCTTTCTCAGCACTGAGGTGATATTGTACGCACGATAATGTGTGAATTCGGATCAAACTACTGGTCCCAACAAAATATATGCAAGAAGAATTCAAGAGACCAGAGAAGAAATTTCGGGGGACCCAGCTGGCAGTCCCAGTCTATGTCAGTCATGGGTGAGGTCAGGGATGACTCGAGGGTAACGAATGTTGTATTCTGTTTCAACAAGGACTGCAAATAAAAATCTGGGAACTATAGAGCAACAATCCTAACATCTGGAGTACATAAGTTACTTGAGAAAATTCTGGGAGGTAATGTATACATGAATTTGGAAAGGCAGGGTTTGATTAGGAGTAGTCAGCATTGTTTTGTGTGTGGGAGATCATGCCTCACAAATTTGTTAGAGTTCTTTGATAAATTAACCAGGAAGGTTGACGATAACAAGGCATATAACCTTGTCTATATTACTTTCATTCAGGTCTTTCATAATGTCCCACGTGGTAGACTGCTCTGGGAACTTAGATTGCATGGAATCCAGAGGAAGATGGTAATTTGATGCACAATTGTCTTGATGATAGGAAGCAGACTGTAATAGTGGAAGGATGCTCTTCCGACTGGAGGCTTGTGAATCGCGGAAGGCCTCAGGGGTTGGTGCTGGGCCCATTCCTGACTGTTATCTATATTCATGATTTGGATGAGAATGTACAAATCATGATTAGTAAGTTTCCAGATGACACTAAAAGAGTCAGTGAAGATGTTTGGCAGCAGAACCTTAAACATCTGCAGAAGTGGGCTCAGAAATGGAAAGTGGAGTTAAGTATAGAGAAGTGTGTGGTGTTGCATTTTGGAAAGTCAAATCAATGTTGGATTTTCGTGGTGAATGGTAGGGCCTGAAGGAGTGCAGTGAAACAGAGAAACCTTGGGGTTCAAGTGCACGATTCTCTGAAAGTGTAGTCACAGGTAGACAGGGCGTTGAGCCATGTTTTGGACACATTGGTGTTCATCAGTCAGGGTATTGAGTATAGACATTGGAAGCTATGTTGCAGTTGCACGGGACGTTTTTGAGGCTGCACCTTTGGGATTGTGTTCAGTATTGAGCCAAAGTCCACTGTGAGATTCTATTCCAAATCTGCTGCATCTTATGCGCCAGGTTGGGGCATCTCTATGATTTATATCTCTCTGATAATGCCTCAAATTTCCTTGAAATATTCCCTGTCAGTCAAAAGTGCACGTTAATTCTCCGACTGACACGGTCATGAAGGTCAAAGCAATCACACTTTCAGTTAGATCCACAAGTAGCTGCAGGATTGAATTCAGGGCACTGAGTGTACGATGCACGCCCGAAAGGGAGTGCGATTTTTTTAAAAAAATGAAGGTTTGAGGTAAAGTTACTTGGAAAGGTACAATGAAGTCACTGAAATGAATATATTGCACCAACTGCCGAGAATATGTTCCAATGTTTACAGTGAATAGAATTTTTTATTTGGTGTGACTGAAGTGAAATGCAATTGGAGCTGTCACTAATTAGAGTGCCTTGAAACAGAATCCTATTCCTTTGATGTTCTGATCCTGAAGCAGGACTGGGTGATGCTTGTATTTTGTTGGCCTAACTGTGATATATTGACAGGGAAAAGACCAATTGTTCAGAATTGGTCTGTATATTGAGACAGACAGCTGTGATGTCTTGACCGCTAATTTGTTGTGTTCCTCTCTCATGTGACTCCTAGATGTAATCGCATTTCTTTCTTGCAGTGAGAAGACTTTCAGCTGCTCTGGGACCTGTAGGTATAAAAACTCCAAAATCCACTGAGAAATCGTCTTCCAAATCCATTCCATATTTATGACCCAGAGTCCAACATTCTGATCACATCTCTCCCGTTATACTTCAAACTTAATTGTTAAATTTCCTCTTAGTCGGAATTACACTTTCCATCTCTGATTGATTCTTTCATGACGTTAAAAATGCAACCACTACTTCAGATACATTCCACAAATATCGGTAACATTACATCTAGGACTGTCTCTGTACTTCAGTAAGGTTTCAGTACCGAGTAAGTGCGGGGCAATGTGACTTTTTTCAAATAATTCTGTGGAATGGTTTCTGGGAGATTCGTAATTAAGGGCACCACAGGGAACGGAATGCAAGGATTCAGTTGTATTATCGGCAATGACTATTGGGCGGAGGGGTTTGCATATTGATTGCTGTGACTTGTACGTGTAGATTGTTTCAAATATAAGTTGATGGGACACGTCTAACTTTACGGCCCTTGGAATTTGATCCTGCAGAAAGGACTGGGTGATGCTTACATTTTGTCATTCCAATTTTGAGGTAGTGACTGGGATGAGGCCAGGTATTCAGGATTCTTCTCTATATTGAGACTGGTAGATGTCATGTCCTCAGTTGAGTGGTTCTCCTCTGTTCTGTATGTCCGAGACATACTTGCATTATTTTATTGCAGTTCCAAAACTTGTAACAAGTCATGGAACTGTCAGTAAAACAACTCCAAAGTCCTCTGAAATATCGTCTTCCAAACCCGCTTCATCTTCTGCACCAGGGAGCACTCATATTCAGGTGATGCCTCAATTTTGATTTTTAAATCCTCTCTTAGTCAGGCTGGATGTTTTCTGATAGATATTTTCGTGACATTGAAAACAATAACACCTTCTGAAAGGTTTGTCTGTTGCTTATAAGATTTAGCCAAGGACTATGTCCTTCAGTAAGATGTGGACACTGTGCAAAAGGCGTGATATACTCTGACACCGTCTAGCTCTGAATTGTGAAGCGCAGCACATACCACTCTGAACAACAGGCCAAACGTAGAGTTCGGGGACTGCAATCGTGTGACGGGTGTGACAGAGTGACTGAGGGAAGTGCGATGTATGCACTGAGCGAAGTGAAATGTATTAACTGCGGAGAGAGTGATGCATTGATTGAGGGGAGAGTGACGTATGGGCTAAGATAAGACCAGGTTAGTGGTGTTCAGCAGTGTGATGCCGTGACTGACTGTAATTGGAATCAATGAATGAGGGGAGTGAGATGAAGTGACTGAGGACCGTGAACTTGAATAAACTCTGGCGGTGAGATGTAGTGACTGAGAGCAGTGGAACATTGTGACAGAGGAAGATGTCATGTCATTTGAGGGGGAGAGTGGGATGTCGTGACTGAGGTAAATCGGATTAGTGGCTCATCTGTGTAGAATATCATATCAGAAATGGGTTTTACGATGTTATTGAGCATAGTGCCGTTTAGAGATTGAGGGAAACGACAATGCAGTGACTGAATGAATTGCGTGTTTCTGAGTGACAGTAATGTGATTGAATAAGTGAAGTGAATCCGTTGGTACCGAGAGGAATGAAATTTCGTGAATTAATGCAGTGGATTGTAATGACTAAGCAGACTGAGATACAGTGACTGAGACGTGTGGACCTTGTGACTGAGAAAAGTGCGATAGAGTGACTGAGCGAAGTACGATGTCAAGAACTATGCTATAGATCTGAACGCACTTGCACTTCAGAGCGGACAAGGTTTCCTTCCCTGAAAGAGATTAATTAGCCAGTGGGGCGTCATTGGTCCAGCCAGTGAACATGGTTTCGTGGTCATTAATAGATTCTTCATGCCAAATATGTTATTTTGCATCAAATTAAAATTTCATCATCTGCAGTTTGAAGATTTGAAACCAGGTATCCCGAGGATCTGCATTAATAATAGTGAAAATGCTACTGGGCTCTTGCCTCCATGAAATACATGGCACGCTGGGAATTGTTGAGAAATATCTGAATTAAAGAGTTCCATCTTTGATTCATTCTTATACTGTATCTCCCTTCCTTCAGATCCCAACACCACTGAACATGAGAACAACGTGACATATTCAACTCAGAAGCCGACGGGAAGTTCATCATCAAACAAAGCAGTGACGGCAGAAACAGGTACCAGCCAGAGCTGAATCGCTGAAAAGTATTCTTTACACAATCGGAATGAATAAAAGCAGCGTAATGTACCAGAGAGCAGGTGTTTGAGCCGGGACAGAAGCGGTGGATAAAATGGAGTGGGATTTGTATTTTTGTACAAGGCGAGTAACATAGCAGTAATCTGAGATGTAATAACTGAGGGATCACACAGTGAGGCTTTGGGGGTGGAGCAGAGAAATAAGAAGGGGATAGTGACATTACTGGGTTGTATTTTAGTCCCCCAAATAGTCAATGGGAATTAGAGGAACAAATATGCCGGGATATTGGAGAGACTTGCAGGAGCATTTGGAGTGTTGGAGAAGGAGATTTAGATTTTTCTGACACAGACTGGGACTCCCATAGTGTTTAGTGTTAGATGGGGTGGAATTTCTTCAGTGCGTTCAGAAAAACTATTTCAAAATCTGGATATAGAGTTCCGAGTCGGGAAGGGACAAATCTTGACCGACTCTTGGGAAATAAGGCAGGACGGCGTAGCTAAAGTGATAGAGGTGGAACCCTTTGGGATCAGTGACCATCGTTCTATTGACCTTAAACATGTTGATTAAGAAGGACGAAACTGTTCCCCTGAATCAAGTTCTAAATTGGGGCAAGGCGAATTTTGATGGAATTACACAGGATTTTCAGGAGTTTATTCGAGTAGTTTGTTTGTAGGGAAAGGCAAACGGAAGGCCTTTAAAGTGAGATAGTTAGAGTGCAAGATCTATATGTTTCTTTGCAGGTGAAGGGCAAATTTGCAGGAATAAGGAACCTGGAATCCGAGAGATATTGGGCCTTTGACCAGATAAAAAGGAGACATGGCTCAGTTGCAGGCAGCTGGAATCAAGGGAATTCCTAGAAGGATATGGGAGAAACAGGAGTTTACTGAGGGAGGCAATCATGAGGGCGAAAGTGGGCACGAAATAGCCGTGGGTGAGTCGGTTGTGGAGAATCGAAAGAGGTTCCTTAAGTATATTAAAGGAACAAGAATAACTAGATAGATAATAGGACTCCTCGAGGAGCATAGTGGACATGAATATTTGGGAGTGTCGGAGATGGACAACGTCCTCAATGAATACATCTTCTTTATGTTTATGGTGGAGAAAGAGTTTGGAACTGAGCGAATTAGCGGTCATATCTTGGGGACATTCTTTCTCAGCACTGAGGTGATATTGTACGCACGATAATGTGTGAATTCGGATCAAACTACTGGTCCCAACAAAATATATGCAAGAAGAATTCAAGAGACCAGAGAAGAAATTTCGGGGGACCCAGCTGGCAGTCCCAGTCTATGTCAGTCATGGGTGAGGTCAGGGATGACTCGAGGGTAACGAATGTTGTATTCTGTTTCAACAAGGACTGCAAATAAAAATCTGGGAACTATAGAGCAACAATCCTAACATCTGGAGTACATAAGTTACTTGAGAAAATTCTGGGAGGTAATGTATACATGAATTTGGAAAGGCAGGGTTTGATTAGGAGTAGTCAGCATTGTTTTGTGTGTGGGAGATCATGCCTCACAAATTTGTTAGAGTTCTTTGATAAATTAACCAGGAAGGTTGACGATAACAAGGCATATAACCTTGTCTATATTACTTTCATTCAGGTCTTTCATAATGTCCCACGTGGTAGACTGCTCTGGGAACTTAGATTGCATGGAATCCAGAGGAAGATGGTAATTTGATGCACAATTGTCTTGATGATAGGAAGCAGACTGTAATAGTGGAAGGATGCTCTTCCGACTGGAGGCCTGTGAATCGTGGAAGGCCTCAGGGGTTGGTGCTGGGCCCATTCCTGACTTTTATCTATATTCATGATTTGGATGAGAATGTACAAATCATGATTAATAAGTTTCCAGATGACACTAAAAGAGTCAGTGAAGATGTTTGGCAGCAGAACCTTAAACATCTGCAGAAGTGGGCTCAGAAATGGAAAGTGGAGTTAAGTATAGAGAAGTGTGTGGTGTTGCATTTTGGAAAATCAAATCAATGTTGGATTTTCGTGGTGAATGGTAGGGCCTGAAGGAGTGCAGTGAAACAGAGAAACCTTGGGGTTCAAGTGCACGATTCTCTGAAAGTGGAGTCACAGGTAGACAGGGCGTTGAGCCATGTTTTGGACACATTGGTGTTCATCAGTCAGGGTATTGAGTATAGACATTGGAAGCTATGTTGCAGTTGCACGGGACGTTTTTGAGGCTGCACTTTTGGGATTGTGTTCAGTATTGAGCCAAAGTCCACTGTGAGATTCTATTCCAAATCTGCTGCATCTTATGCGCCAGGTTGGGGCATCTCTATGATTTATATCTCTCTGATAATGCCTCAAATTTCCTTGAAATATTCCCTGTCAGTCAAAAGTGCACGTTAATTCTCCGACTGACACGGTCATGAAGGTCAAAGCAATCACACTTTCAGTTAGATCCACAAGTAGCTGCAGGATTGAATTCAGGGCACTGAGTGTACGATGCACGCCCGAAAGGGAGTGCGATTTTTTAAAAAAATGAAGGTTTGAGGTAAAGTTACTTGGAAAGGTACAATGAAGTCACTGAAATGAATATATTGCACCAACTGCCGAGAACATGTTCTAATGTTTACAGTGAATAGAATTTTTTATTTGGTGTGACTGAAGTGAAATGCAATTGGAGCTGTCACTAATTAGAGTGCCTTGAAACAGAATCCTATTCCTTTGATGTTCTGATCCTGAAGCAGGACTGGGTGATGCTTGTATTTTGTTGGCCTAACTGTGATATATTGACAGGGAAAAGACCAATTGTTCAGAATTGGTCTGTATATTGAGACAGACAGCTGTGATGTCTTGACCGCTAATTTGTTGTGTTCCTCTCTCATGTGACTCCTAGATGTAATCGCATTTCTTTCTTGCAGTGAGAAGACTTTCAGCTGCTCTGGGACCTGTAGGTATAAAAACTCCAAAATCCACTGAGAAATCGTCTTCCAAATCCATTCCATATTTATGACCCAGAGTCCAACATTCTGATCACATCTCTCCCGTTATACTTCAAACTTAATTGTTAAATTTCCTCTTAGTCGGAATTACACTTTCCATCTCTGATTGATTCTTTCATGACGTTAAAAATGCAACCACTACTTCAGATACATTCCACAAATATCGGTAACATTACATCTAGGACTGTCTCTGTACTTCAGTAAGGTTTCAGTACCGAGTAAGTGCGGGGCAATGTGACTTTTTTCAAATAATTCTGTGGAATGGTTTCTGGGAGATTCGTAATTAAGGGCACCACAGGGAACGGAATGCAAGGATTCAGTTGTATTATCGGCAATGACTATTGGGCGGAGGGGTTTGCATATTGATTGCTGTGACTTGTACGTGTAGATTGTTTCAAATATAAGTTGATGGCACACGTCTAACTTTACGGCCCTTGGAATTTGATCCTGCAGAAAGGACTGGGTGATGCTTACATTTTGTCATTCCAATTTTGAGGTAGTGACTGGGATGAGGCCAGGTATTCAGGATTCTTCTCTATATTGAGACTGGTAGATGTCATGTCCTCAGTTGAGTGGTTCTCCTCTGTTCTGTATGGCCGAGACATACTTGCATTATTTTATTGCAGTTCCAAAACTTGTAACAAGTCATGGAACTGTCAGTAAAACAACTCCAAAGTCCTCTGAAATATCGTCTTCCAAACCCGCTTCATCTTCTGCACCAGGGAGCACTCATATTCAGGTGATGCCTCAATTTTGATTTTTAAATCCTCTCTTAGTCAGGCTGGATGTTTTCTGATAGATATTTTCGTGACATTGAAAACAATAACACCTTCTGAAAGGTTTGTCTGTTGCTTATAAGATTTAGCCAAGGACTATGTCCTTCAGTAAGATGTGGACACTGTGCAAAAGGCGTGATATACTAGCTCTGAATTGTGAAGCGCAGCACATACCACTCTGAACAACAGGCCAAACGTAGAGTTCGGGGACTGCAATCGTGTGACGGGTGTGACAGAGTGACTGAGGGAAGTGCGATGTATGCACTGAGCGAAGTGAAATGTATTAACTGCGGAGAGAGTGATGCATTGATTGAGGGGAGAGTGACGTATGGGCTAAGATAAGACCAGGTTAGTGGTGTTCAGCAGTGTGATGCCGTGACTGACTGTAATTGGAATCAATGAATGAGGGGAGTGAGATGAAGTGACTGAGGACCGTGAACTTGAATAAACTCTGGCGGTGAGATGTAGTGACTGAGAGCAGTGGAACATTGTGACAGAGGAAGATGTCATGTCATTTGAGGGGGAGAGTGGGATGCAGTGACTGAGGTAAATCGGATTAGTGGCTCATCTGTGTAGAATATCATATCAGAAATGGGTTTTACGATGTTATTGAGCATAGTGCCATTTAGAGATTGATGGAAACGACAATGCAGTGACTGAATGAATTGCGTGTTTCTGAGTGACAGTAATGTGATTGAATAAGTGAAGTGAATCCGTTGGTACCGAGAGGAATGAAATTTCGTGAATTAATGCAGTGGATTGTAATGACTAAGCAGACTGAGATACAGTGACTGAGACGTGTGGACCTTGTGACTGAGAAAAGTGCGATAGAGTGACTGAGCGAAGTAGGATGTCAAGAACTATGCTATAGATCTGAACGCACTTGCACTTCAGAGCGGATCAGGTTTCCTTCCCTGGAAGAGATTAATTAGCCAGTGGGGCGTCATTGGTCCAGCCAGTGAACATGGTTTTGTGGTCATTAATAGATTCTTCATGCCAAATATGTTATTTTGCATCAAATTAAAATTTCATCATCTGCAGTTTGAAGATTTGAAACCAGGTATCCCGAGGATCTGCATTAATAATAGTGAAAATGCTACTGGGCTCTTGCCTCCATGAAATACATGGCACGCTGGGAATTGTTGAGAAATATCTGAATTAAAGAGTTCCATCTTTGATTCATTCTTATACTGTATCTCCCTTCCTTCAGATCCCAACACCACTGAACATGAGAACAACGTGACATATTCAACTCAGAAGCCGACGGGAAGTTCATCATCAAACAAAGCAGTGACGGCAGAAACAGGTACCAGCCAGAGCTGAATCGCTGAAAAGTATTCTTTACACAATCGGAATGAATAAAAGCAGCGTAATGTACCAGAGAGCAGGTGTTTGAGCCGGGACAGAAGCGGTGGATAAAATGGAGTGGGATTTGTATTTTTGTACAAGGCGAGTAACATAGCAGTAATCTGAGATGTAATAACTGAGGGATCACACAGTGAGGCTTTGGGGGTGGAATAGAGAAATAAGAAGGGGATAGTGACATTACTGGGTTGTATTTTAGTCCCCCAAATAGTCAATGGGAATTAGAGGAACAAATATGCCGGGATATTGGAGAGACTTGCAGGAGCATTTGGAGTGTTGGAGAAGGAGATTTTGATTTTTCTGACACAGACTGGGACTCCCATAGTGTTTAGTGTTAGATGGGGTGGAATTTGTTCAGTGCGTTCAGAAAAACTATTTCAAAATCTGGATATAGAGTTCCGACTCGGGAAGGGACAAATCTTGACCGACTCTTGGGAAATAAGGCAGGACGGCGTAACTAAAGTGATAGAGGTGGAACCCTTTGGGATCAGTGACCATCGTTCTATTGACCTTAAAACATATTGATTAAGAAGGACGAAACTGGCCCCCAGAATCAAGTTCGAAATTGGGGCAAGGCGAATTTTGATGGAATTACACAGGATTTTCAGGAGTTTATTTGCAGGGAAAGGCAAGTGGAAGTCCTTTAAAATCGAGCTAGTTAGAGTCTATATGTTTCTTTGAAGGTGAAGGGCAAGATTGGCAGGACTAGGCAACCCTGGACTCCGAGAGATATTGGGGCTTTGACCAGATAAAAAGGAGACATGGCTCAGTTGCAGGCAGCTGGAATCAAGGGAATTCCTAGAAGGGTATAGGGAAAACAGGAGTTTACTGAGGGAGGCAATCATGAGGGCGAAAGTGGGCACGAAATAGCCGTGAGGATTATGGAGAATCCAAAGAGGCTCCTTAGGTATATTAAAGGATTAAGAATAACTAGAGACAGAATATGACTCCTCAAGGCGTGGACATGTATGTTTGGAAATGCCAGAGACAGGCAAGGTCCTCAGTGAATACTTCTCTATTTTTACTGTGGAGAAAGAGTTTGGAACTGGGCGAAATTTGTAGTCATATCTTGGGGACATTCCTTCTCAGCGTAGCGGTGATATTGTATGCACTATAATGTGTGAAGGTGGATAAGTCTTCTGGTCCTGACAAAATATATGCAAGAAGACTTCAAGAGAGCTGAGAAGAAATTGCTAAGAACCCAGCTGATACCTTTTGCATCATCATTAGCCCGGAAGGTGAGGTCCCGGAAGACTCGAAGGTAAAGAATGTCGTACTCTGTTCACATAAGGACGGCAAAGACAAATCTGGGAACTATAGACCAACAATGCTAACATCTGGAGTCGATAAGTTCCTTCAGAAAATTCTGGGAGGTAATGTATACGTGAATTTGGAAAGGCAGGGTTTGATTAGGAGTAGTCATTATTGTTTTGTGTGTGGGAGATCATGCCTCACAAATTTGTTAGAGTTCTTTGATAAATTAACCAGGAAGGTTGACAATGACAAGGCATATAACCTTGTCTATATTACTTTCATTCAGGTCTTTCATAATGTCCCACGTGGTAGACTGCTCTGGGAAGTTAGATTGCATGGAATCCAGAGGAAGATGGCAATTTGATGCACAATTGTCTTGATGATAGGAAGCAGACTGTAATAGTGGAAGGATGCTCTTCCGACTGGAGGCTTGTGAATCGCGGAAGGCCTCAAGGGTTGGTGCTGGGCCCATTCCTGACTGTTATCTATATTCATGATTTGGATGAGAATGTACAAATCATGATTAGTAAGTTTCCAGATGACACTAAAAGAGTCAGTGAGGATGTTTGGCAGCAGAACCTTAAACATCTGCAGAAGTGGGCTCAGAAATGGAAAATGGAGTTAAATATAGAGAAGTGTGTGGTGTTGCATTTTGGAAAATCAAATCAATGTTGGATGTTCGTGGTGAATGGTGAGGAGTGCAGTGAAACAGAGAAACCTTGGGGTTCAAGTGCACGATTCTCTGAAAGTGTAGTCACAGGTAGACAGGGCGTTGAGCCATGTTTTGGACACATTGGTGTTCATCAGTCAGGGTATTGAGTATAGACATTGGACGCTATGTTGCAGTTGCACGGGACGTTTTTGAGGCTGCACCTTTGGGATTGTGTTCAGTATTGAGCCAAAGTCCACTGTGAGATTCTATTCCAAATCTGCTGCATCTTATGCGCCAGGTTGGGGCATCTCTATGATTTATATCTCTCTGATAATGCCTCAAATTTCCTTGAAATATTCCCTCTCAGTCGAAGTACACGTTAATTCTCCGAGTGACACGGTCATGAAGGTCAAAGCAATCACACTTTCAGTTAGATCCACAAGTAGCTGCAGGATTGAATTCAGGGCACTGAGTGTACGATGCACGCCCGAAAGGGAGTGCGATTTCTTTGAACGAAAGTTTGAGGCAAAGTTACTTTGAAAGGTACAATGAAGTCACTGAAATGAATATATTGCACCAACTGCTGAGAATATGTTCTAATGATTACTGGGAATAGAATTTCTTTTTGGTTTGAACTGTGCAGTTTGACTGTTTGAAGTGGAATGCAATTGCAGATGTCGCTAATATTAGTGACTTGAACAGAATCCTATCCCTTTGATGTTGTTATCATACAATATGAATAGGTGATGCTTGCATTTTGTTAGTCTATGATATATTGACAGGGAAAAGAGCAATTGTTCAGGATTGGTCTTTACGTTGGGTCAGACAGCTGTGATGTCTTGACCGCTAATTTGTTGTGTTCCTCGCTCATGTGACTCCTAGATGTAATCGCATTTCTTTCTTGCATTGACAAGACTTTCATCTGCTCTGGAACCTGTAGGTATTAAAAACTCCAAAGTCCACTGAGAAATCGTCTTCCTTATCCATTCCATGTTTGCAACATATAGTCCACCATTCTGATCACATGTCTCCAATTACACAGCATGCAGTGACCCAGTTCGTGGTGTTCAGTAGTCGGAAACAATGAAAGCAGGGAGGGTGATTGAGTGACTGAGGAGAGAGAGTTGGATTAACTGATGCTGTTGAAATATAGTGACGGAGAGCAGTGGAATATTGTGACAGTGGAAGTTGTCATGTCCTTTGAGAAGGAGAGTGGGAGCCGTGACTCAGGTAAATTAGATTAGTTGTTCCTGTGTCCGGCATGTCATGTCTGAAATCAGTTTTACGATGTGACTGAGGGTAGTGCCACTCAGACATTGCGGGAAGCGTTATGCAGTGACTGAGGGATGCAAAATGCTGTGACTGAGGGAATTGGGTGTTTGTGAGTAATGGTAGTGTGATTGAATAACTGAGGCGAGGGGAAGGTGGCGTGTCAATTGAATGGATCAAATGATCACAGCGAATCTGTCGGTTCAGCGGGGGAATCGAATTTCGTGAGCTAATGCAGTGGGATGTAATGACTAAGGAGACAGCGATTCAGTGACTGTCACCTGTGGGACGCTGTGATTGAGGTGAGTGTGATAGAGTGACTGAGCGTAGTGGGATGTCAGTAATGTTCCTGTAGGTCTGATCTCACTTGTGGGAGAGAGCAGATGAGGGTTCCTTCCCAGGAAGTGATTAATTAGCCAGTCGTGTCAGCCTTTTTTCCAGCAAAGGGACATGGTTTCATGGCCATCAGTTGATTCTTCATTACAGATATATTATTTTTCATCGATTTATAATTCTACCATCTGCAGTGTGAAGATTGAAAACAGATCTCTAAAGCATTCGCCGATTCTCTGGATTAATAACTCGGTGAATATACTATTGCATTCTTGCCTCAATGAAATACATGGCACGCTGGGAATCATTGCAAAATTAGATTAGATTACTTACAGTGTGAAAATGTCTGAATTAAAGAGTTCCATCTTTGAATCATTCTTATACTTGTATCTCCATTGATTCAGATCCAAACACCACTGAACATGGGGACGACACGACTTATTCAACTCAGAAACAGACGGAAAGTTCCTCATCAAACAGAGCAGTGACGGCAGGAACAGGTACCAGCCAGAGCTGAATCGCTGAAATGTATTCTTGATGCAATAGCAATTCATACAAGCAGCGTATGGTGACAGGGTACAGGTGGTTCAGGCGGGACAGAAAAGGTGGATAAAATGGAGTGGGATTTGCATTTTTGTGAAGTCAAGTATCACAGCAGTAATCAGAGATGAAATAACTGAGGGATCACCCAGTGAGGTTTTGTGGGTGAAGCTAAGAAGTAAGAAGGGGATGGTGACATTACTGGAGTTGAAATGTGGGTCCCCGAATAGCCAACGGGCCATAGAGGAACAAGTATGCATGGACACTGGGGAGACTTGCAGGAGCAATTGGATTGTTATAGTAGGAGATTTTAAGTCTTACGACATAGACTGGGACTGTCATAGCGATTAGTGCTTAGAGGAGGCGGAATATGTTCAGTGCTGCATCAGGTGGAGAAACTGTATGATTTATATCTTTCTGATAACGCCTCAAATCTCCCTGATATGTTCCCTCTCAGTGGAAAGTGCACATTAACTCTCCAACTCACACTCTCATGAAGTTAAAAGCAATCTCACTTTCAGTTCGATCCACAAAGAGCTGCAGGATTGAATTCAGGGCACTGACTGGAGGATGCACGCCCGAAAGGGAGCGTGATTTTGTTTTTTGAATGAATGTGTGAGGTAAAGTTACTAGGAAGGGTGCAATGAAGTCACCGAAATGAATATGTTGCCTAACTGCCAGAAGTATGATCCAATGACTATTGCGAGAAGGATTTCATTTTGGTGTGACTTGTGAACTTTGATTCTTTGCAGTGGGGTGCAATTGCAGATGTCGTGAATTAGAGTGCCTTAAAACACAATCCTATTCCTTTTGATGTTCTTATTATGCAGCAGGGACTGGGTGATGCTGGGTGATGTTAGCCTATCTGTGATATATTGACAGGGAAAAGACCATCTTTTCAGGATTGAGATGGACAGCTGTAACGTCTTGAGCACTAAATTATTATGCTCTTTTTCATGTGACTCCTAGATATATTTGCATTTCTTTCTTGCAGTGAGGAGACTTCTAACAACTCTGGGACCTGAAGGTATAACATCCCCAAAGTTCACAGAGAAATCGTCTTGCAAATTCATTCCATCTTTTGTAACACATAATCCACCACTCTGATCACATCTCTCCGATTACACTTCCAAATTAATTGCTAAATTGCCTCTTAGTCAGAATTACACTTTCTATCTCCGCTTGATACTTTCATGATGTTAAAAATGCAAACATTACTTCAGATACATCCCACAAATATCTGTAACATTACGTCAAACACTGTCTCTTTTCCTCACGATCATTTCAGTACAGAGTAAGTGCAGGGTATTGTGACTTTTTTCAATGATTTCTGTGGATTGAGGTTTCTGGGAGATTATTAATTCAGGCTTCACAGGGAACAGAATGAAAGGATTCACTGGAATCATCGACTATGAATATTGCATGTTGATTACTGTGACTTGTCCGCGTTGATTGTTTGAAATAGAAGTTAATGGCACATGTCTAACGTTATGAGCCTTGGAATTTGAACGTATCATTTGGATATTGTCATCATGCAGATAGGACTGGGTGATGCTTGCATTTTGTTGTTCTAATTTTGATGAAGTGCCTGGAATTAGGCCAGGTATCCAGGACACTTCTCTGTATTCAGACTGATGTTACCAGGGGTTGGAGGGTCTGAGCTACAGGGAGAGGCTGAACAGGCTGGGGCTGTTTTCCCTGGAGCGTCGGAGGCTGAGGGGTGACCTTATAGAGGTTTACAAAATTATGAGGGACATGGATAGGATAAATAGACAAAGTCTTTTCCCTGAGGGTCAGGGAGTCCAGAACTGGAGGGGCATAGGTTTAGGGTGAAAGGGGAAAAGATAGAAGGGGCAACTTTTTCTTGCAGAGGGTGGTGTGTGTATGGAATGAGCTACCAGAGGAAGTGGTGGAGACTGGTACAATTGTAACATTTAAGAGGCATTTGATTGGGTATATGAATAGGAAGGGTTTGGAGGGTTATGGGCCGGGTGCTGGCAGGTGGGACTAGATTGGGTTGGGATATCTGGGTCAGCATGGACGGGTTGGACCAAAGGGTCTGTTTCCATGTTGTACATCTCTATGACTCTATGGTAGATATTATATCATGCCTGCCATTATGTGGTGCTCCTCTTTTCTGTAACTCCCAGAGATTCTTGCATTCTTTTATTGTAGTTCCAAATTTCCAACAAGTTATGGAACTGCAGGTCAAATAATTCCATCGTCCTCTGAATAATCGTCATCCAAACCGTTGGATCTTCTGCACCAGGGAGTACTCATATTCGGATTATACCCCACATTTGATTTTTAAATCCTCTCTTAGTCGGACTGGATGTTTTCCATTGGGTATTTTTGAGACATTGAAAGCAATATCACCAATAGGTCTGACAGTTGGCTGTAATGTTGTACCAAGGACCTTGTCTGTCCTTCAGTATGTTGGTATGCAGTGTGGAAAAGGTGTGATGTACTCTGATACAATTTATTAGAACAAGAGCTCTGAATTGTAAACCACGGCACATATCACTCAGTAGAACAGGTCTGACTGAGAGTTCACGAACGGCAAACATGTGACTTCTGTGATGGAAATGAAATGTATTGTTCTGAGGGGAGAGTGATGTATTAATTAAGAAGAGAGGTATGCAGTGACTAAGGGAGTGATGTTCAGTAGTGTGAATGAGCGTAGTTGGAAACAATGAATGAAGAGAGGGTGATTGAATGACTGAGGAGAGAGAGAGAGAAGGATTAACTGATGGTGGTGAAATGTAGTGACTGAGAGCACTGGAATATTGTGACAGAGGAAGCTGTCATGTTATTTGAGGTGGAGATTGGGATGTAATGACTGAGGTGTTTAGAATTAGTGGCTCCTGTGTGTAAGATGACATGTCTGAAATTAGTTTTGTGGCGTGATTGAGGATAGTGCCATTTAGAAATTGAAGGAAGTGATTGCAGTGGCTGAGGGATGAAGGAAGCAGTGACAGAGGGAATTGATTGTCCATGAATGATGGTAGTGCGATTGAATAACTGAGATGACCGGAAGATGTGTCAAGCAAATTGATTAAATGACTGTGCCGAATCGATAGGTACTGAGGGGAATACAACTCGTGAGTTATGGCAGTGGGATGTACTAACTGTGCAGACTGCGCTACAGTGTCTGAGATGTGTGGGGACATTTTGACTGAGATGTGTAATAGAGTGACTGAGCAAAGTTGGATGTAGTGACAGACGTGAATGGGATTTGGCAGCTGGGGACAATGTGATTTCGTGACTGAGGTGATATGGATGTAGAGGCTGAGATGTGTAAAATGTAGGGATGAGGTACAGTGGATCGGAGTGACTCAGTGTGAATTGGGACATTGTGACTGAAGCATGTAGTGGCTGCAGACAGTGGGAACGTATTAAATGAGATCCCCACTATGTCTTAACTGGGTGAAGGTGATGGCTATGGTGAGCCTTGTAGTTTCTTGGGAAACTGTGATCCTGTTCTTTCGGAAGGCCATATTTTAAACTGAGGCAGTGTGAATTTTTCACTTTATCAATCTTGTCTGTGACTCAGTGACTGCGATCAGGCTGATTATTCACTAATTGTTCATGTTGAGAACGGCCTTCGTGATTTCCCACACTCCTTGGTATTGCTTCTAGCCATGTGTTTTCATTCTTTCATTGTACTTTCAAATGTTCCAACAACTCGGGGATCTAAAGGTCTAAAAATTCCAAAGACCACTCAGAAATTTTCTTTCAAATCTCCTTCTACAACAGACATTACGACTCCATTGTTGTCTCTCAGATTGTTCCCCAACATTGATCCTTAAGGAAGGAAAGAGAGGTACAGCACAGGAACAGGCCCTTCAGCCTTCCAATCCTTTGCCAATTATCAATCCCTCTCTGAATTAAATAAAAAACAAACCGTCATCCCTTATTTGGTCCGTATTTCTCTATTTCCCTCCAGTCCTTATAACCGTCCAAATGCCTCTGAAATGTCGCCAATGTGACTGCTTCCATAACCTTTTCTGGCCCATCTCCTCCTCCTCTCTGCATCGAAAACTCCTTCGTACATCTCACCATCTCACATTGAGCCTGTGCCCCCCCCCCCCGGCCTTGTAATTGAAACAAAGAACAAAGAAAATTTACAACCCAGGAACAGGCCCTTCGGCCCTCCAAGCCTGAGCTAATCCGAATGTACTGTCTAAACCTGTCGGTCAATTCCAAAGCATCTGTATCCCTCTACTCCCCACCTTCTCATGCATCTGTCCAGACACATCTTGAATGAATCTACCGTGCCTGCCTCTACCACCTCTGCTGGCAACGCGTTCCAACTGCCCACCACCCTCTGTGTGAAGTACTTACTGCGTGTATCCCCCTTAAACGTTCCACCTCTCACTTTGAAAGCGTGACCTCTCGTTCACCCTGGGAAACAGCTTGTCTCTATCAACCTTGTCGATACCGTTCATGATTTTGCAAACCTCAATCAGGTCCCCACTCAATCTCCTTTTTTCTCATGAAAATAAACCTAACCTACTCAACCTCTCTTCATAGCTCGCACCTTCCATACCAGGCAACATCCTCGTAAACCTTCTCTGCACCCTCTCCAAAGCGTCCAAGTCCTTTTGGTACTGTGGCGACCAGAACGGTACTCAGTATTCCAAATGCAGCTGAACTAACGTCCTGTACAATTATAACATGACTTCCCAGCTCTTATCCTCAATACCCTGACCAATGAAGGAAAGAATACTATATACCTTCTTGACCACTCTATCCACCTGTGCAGCAACCTTCAGGGTACAATGGATCTGCACCCCCAGATCTCTCTGCCCATCAACTTTTCCTGAGGCTCTTCCATTCATCATATTATTCGCTCTGGAATTAGTCTTGCCTAAATGCATCACCTCACATTTGTCTGGATTGAAATTCATCTGCCATTTTTCGGCCCAACTCTCCAGTCTATCTATATCCTCCTGTATTGTTTCCCAGTCCCTTATGCTTCCTGCTACTCCACCAATCTTCGTGTCATCTGCAAACTTGCCGATAATACCAACAGTGCCCTTTTCTGGATCACCTATGAATATTACAAAAAACAGTGGCTCCAACACTGACCCTGCAGAACACCACTGGTCATCTTCCTCCATTTCGAGAAACTCCCTCTAGCTACGACACTCTATGCCCTGTTGCTCAACCAGTTCTTTATCCTCCTAGCTGGAAAACCCTGCACACCACGTGACTTAACTTTCTCAATTAGTCTACCATGGGGAACCGTATCAAACGCCATATTAAAATCCATGTATATGACATCAACAGCCCTTCCTTCATTTATCAATTTGGTCACTTTCTCAAAGAACTCTAATACGTTGGTAAGGCACGACCTCCCCCACACAAAACCATGTTGCCTATCACTGATAAGCCCGTTCTTTTGTAAATATAAACAGATCCAATCCCTCAGTACCCTCTCCAGCAACTTTCCCACAACCTGGGAAAGAGCCCATCTGGTCCTGCAGATTTGTCAACATTAATAACCTCTAGCCTACCCAACATCTCTTTCCTACTCATGTCAACGTGATCCAGACTAATCAAACTTCTATCTCTAATCTCAAGATTCATGTTCCTCTCCTCAGTTAATACTGATGCAAAGTAATCATTCAAGAATCTCACCCATTCTCTCAGGTTCGACACACCACCTTCCTTCGTTATTCTTTAGTGAACCAATCCTTTCTCTAGTTACCCACTTGCTTCTGATATAAGAATAAAATGCTTGGGATTCGCCTTAAATTTGTATTTCATGCCCGTTTTTAGAGCGCTTGATTCATCGTTTAAGACCAGTCTTACTCTTTCTATATTCCTCCAGCGCCTGTTCTGGTCTTAGCTGCCCCGATCTTATGGACGCTTCCCTTTTCCGTTTGGCTAGTCATACAATTTTTCCTGTCATCTATGGTTCATGAATCTTGCCCTTCCGATCCTTCAACGGGATATGCCCATCTGACACGATCTTTAACCTATCTTTGAAAGCCTCCCACTTCCCTGCAAATAGCTGTGTTCAAACCACGTTTCAGAGCTCCGGCCTAATTTTGATATAACTGGTCTTGGCCCAGTTTAGTATTCTTCCCTTATGACCACTCTCATTTTTATCTACGAGTATTCTAAAACTTACAGAATTGTGGCCACTGTTCCCAAAGTAATCCCCCACTGAAACTTCTACCATCTGTCCTGGCTCCTTCCCCAGTACCAGGTCCAATATGGCCCCTTCCCTTGTCGGACTACTCTAGAAAACTCTCCTACACCCTTCTTCCAAATTCTATCCCACCCAGACCTCTGACGCTAAGTGTATCCCAGTCAATGTTCAGAAAATTAAAATCTCCCATCACCACTAAATTAATGTCTCTACATCTTTCCACAATCTGTTTACTATTTGTTCTTCTATCTCACGCTCACTGTTGGGAGGGCTGTAATACAGGCCCAACAATGTAATTGCACCCTTCTTATTTCTCAGTTCCACACATAATGCCTCGCTGCCCACTATCTCCACAGTGTCCTCCTTTAGCACAGCCGTGATATCACCCCCTGACCATCAATGCAACTCCACCGTGCCTCCTTTTACTTCCCTCCCTGTCCTGTATGAAGCGTCTATAACCTGGAACATTGAGTTGCCAATCATCATGCCCTTCGTTCAACCAAGTCTCTGTGATTGCAATAACGTCATACTCCCAGGCCTCAATCCAAGCCCTAAGTTCATCTGCCTTATACACTATACTCCTTGCATGGAAGTAGATGCATTTCAGGCCACCAGTTCTTTTGAGCTTATACATTCCCTGGCTACTCTTCCCTTTATGAATGCTGTCTCCATGATTCTTACAGTCTCGAGTTTCCACCTCGCTGCCTAACTTGTTTTCTCTTCTGGTTCCCAGGCCCCTGCCACATTTGTTTATAACCTCCCCAGCAGCAGGAGCAAAAACTCCCCCAAGACATTGGTTCCGGCCTGGTTCAGATGTCCGCCCATTTTATAATAGTCCCACCTTCCCCAGAACCGTTCCCAATGTCCAACAAATCTGGAGCCCTTCAAAGTGGGGGGGGGGAAAAAAACCCTGACTAGTAAATACTCTTTGAATCGAAATTACCTGTTCTTAGTACTGTATAGCAGTCTATCTCGGATAATCACCAGAATTCCATTTGAACGTTTCCTCTGATTTAAGTTTTCATGTGATTAAGAGATGAGAAGTGTCGCGATAAATCCTCAAAAACTTGTGTGATTGAGACTCAGTGCAGATTTCACTAAGAGTTCAAAGAGGGTTAGACGCTGACAACATTGATTTGACCTGGTTTTGTGATTCGTATATCATAGGAACAGACCAGTCAGTTGAAATTTAAAACCTGCATGGGCTTCCTGTTATTCTCCTTCTTCTAGCCCTGATCTTCTGTTCTTTCTCACTCAGGTCCTGAACCAGATTATGCATTGTACTAATTATTTCAGATAATTCATAGCTTTAATGTTTTTATTTTATATTTGTTGTCAAAATGATATTGATAACGTCAATCTACGTTCTCTCCTCTCTCTCGCCTCTTCTTCACCCACTCCATACTGTTAATGTCCTACCTTTTCTCCATTACACTGACACTTGTTCCTGATTACATGATTGTCTAACGACCTGTTGAATGCTTCAACTGAGTTGAAAGTCTTCACTCTTCTCGACGGTTCATCCCAAGTCCTAACTCCTCCTTTTGTCCTTTCTTTGAACTTTTGGAACCATGTTTAAAACAGTGTCCACTAGTTTTACAGCCAGTTAACAGGAGTAAGAGATACACTCCATCTACTTCAACCAAACCCTTTGTGGTTGTAAAAATCTTTACTCATCCTCTTTTGCAGCTTGTCCTGTTCAATGAAGTATATGGAAGGCTCCAGTTTGACAGTGGTTGCCAGGTGTTGGATTCGAAGTCACATCCAGAAGTGATTTACTCGGATCATTTGATCTTGTTGTCTCGTGTCATAACCATCTCGTTTTGTATGGTGTAGATCTCGTTCCTGTATGCATTTAGGAAACATGATAAACATAACTTTACATTGCCCTGTGCAAAGCTCGAACCCTCTGATCCATCACATCTAATTCTCCAACACCCTGTTCCAACATGTCATTTCCCTACTCTGTCAGTATTTCTATTCTCTGTCCATTTTCAAATCTTTTACACACATCATAATCTCAACAGCTCTCCTTCCATTAGTTATTTCCTCAATCCACATCTCATGTGTTTGTCTTTCCTTCCAGAATCAACAAGCCCTGCAACAGAACCAACTACTGAGTGCAAGCAAGCAGACACACCAGGTATCCAAAAGCTTCTGAGAGGAGAAATTCAATTTAATTGTAACAGGCATTAACTTCAGAAATACTCCATCTCTCCCATAATCATTGGTGCTTTGTAATTGAAAGTCTCCATGAGCCTGCTGTACACATGCCCACTCCAACGAGGTGCACTTAAGTCTCCCAATATAACACATAGTTGAAGAATTACTGCAGCACAGCCTTTCGTCCTGTATTGTCTGCACAATTTCTTTGAGAAAAAAAAACAAATCAATCAAGATTCCTCGTAAGTGTTCTACCTGCCACGCTGAATTTTTTTAAATGGATCCCTAACAGTTCCCCAGCAGTGCAGGAAAGTTGCTCTTGAATCGCTTTACTTTCCAAAGCCATCGTTCCCCAACCTACCCTCTTGATTTGCTTCTCGTTCTTTTCCAGTAATTCCACGTTTTCAGTTTGAGACTGTTGCTGCGTGAGATGGAAAAGTGCTCCAGTCCACTTCCCCCGGATCAATACTGTCGACATCCATAATGAATTTGAAAGTGTCTTGATCTTCACCTCTCCAAAAAGAACAGTCCTAAATTAACAAAGTTTTCTATGTTATTGAAGTCCAATTGCAGCAGATCCATTCTTGCGAATCTTTCCCTGTTCCTATCTAATGTCACGGTCTCACTCTGGATGTCCGTCGCCCACAATCGGATGCAATCATCCACTGAAAGATGCCTTACACGGTTTCATAACAACTTCTTTGACCTTCTGCTCTATGCAACCATAAACCAAGTCAAGATAGAATCATAGGCCCCCTACAGTGCAGAAACAGGCCAGTTGGCACAACCATTCCACACCAACCCTCTGCCGAGTATCACACCCATAATCTATTATTCACATTTCCACTGAATAATGCACCTAACCTACACATTCTTGAACAAAGTGGGTAATTACCAAGGCCAGTTCACTTAAACCGGCACATCTTTGGACTGTGGGAGGAAAAGTGACATGTACAGAGGAAACCCACACAGACAGGGGGTGATGATGCAAATCGCAGACAGACCGTCGTCTAGAAGCTGGAATTGAACCTGGCACTCTGGCGTTATACAGTAGTAGTGCTAACCACTGAACCATTGTGCCATGCAACCAAGCACCTATGCCAACCAAAGTATGCGAATCGCTCCTCGCATACTTTATATTTGTGAGCTTGCACACATCATTCTCTGTAATTCTGATACTTGTAAAAATGTTTGTGGAGCCTTACGTTCAGAATATTTCTTAGCTATCAATCATATTCGGGGCTTTGACGTGTTGAAGCTGAGTCCATATCCTCTCAACATTTTAGTAATGCTGGATTTGTCAGAGGAAGAATGCGAACATATCAATGCCCATGTTCAAGTGATGTACGTTGGCAGGAACAAGCTGGACACTCCTGAGAAGCAAACCGACTATCTTGAAAAGGTAAGGGGTTTGTTCTGCTGTTATACCCAGTTACTTCAACCCCTGATTAAATTATCATCGTCAGCATTAACTGATCATCCGCAGTTGCAAATTTTAGCGCATCCTGAGCTGCATCGTCAACATATCCCGTGATGGTTTTGGTAACATGGCACTAATGAGCCTTCACTTTCTGATTCAGTGATGGAACTGTCATTGATGGATTGGGAGACAGTTCCTCATACCGTAACATCTATATGAAGGGATTCCTCAGTCATTGATGGGACAGGAGTTCTCCTTCTTTTAGACAAAATCGATATCAATTGTGAAAGGGGTTTGGTGATATCTCCTGAGTTCATTCTGTCAGTTGCAGTATAACTGCAATCCCTCTTTTTCATACCCGACTCCTCACCGAAAAATTGCATCTCTCCCCAGGTACAGATGATGCTGAAAGATCATCTCCCATGCAAGAATCTGCTGCCAAAACTCGAAAAACTAAAGTGAAAGAGCCCCAGTGACCACTAAAATGGAGAATATTCAGTGGTTGCCTAGTAACTGAGAACTGGATCAATGAATAGGATGTTGTCGGGGTAGGGCATTGGTGGATGGAAAATTTTTTGGTGAAGGTGTTCGTGATACTGTGTGGTGTGTGTGTGATTGTGTTGGTGAGGGTTTTTTTTATGTATTATGTCCGTCAAGATAATTTTCATATACCGTGGAGGGTGGATTATTGTGTTTGTAAACGGGCTTTTAATATTGTGTGAGGTATCGCTTATTGTATTGGTGAAGGGATATGTGATACGGTGTTGGGTGTGCATCTGTCGTGTTCGTTGGAGTATTTCGTATATTAGACTTTTCCAGGGGGAGAAGGAAGATGTGAACAATGTGAAAACTCGGGACCTGCAGGGAAAAACAAAGTCAATCTCGATTCTTCTCTTTTACTTTAAAGGCAACAGGGCAATCACAAGGGGCTCCCCTTCTTAATTCATGCTGCCTTTGGATAATACACAGGAATAGATAGATGTCATTCCAGTCAAAGGACTGTAGAAACAGATTGAAAAGTGGGGTTAATGGTAGATTATTTTAAAAAAGAAACAGTTGTGATTGCACTTAATGCCGTTCTCCAGAGAAAGATTTTCTTGTCCCTTCTTCCAACTCAAACAGGAAGAAACTTTATTCTATTAACAGGTTTGAAGGCGTGAATTTAATGCAAGCATTCCGAGAGTTTTTGTTCTGTAGGGGCTCACTGAGACTATTAGTATGGGAGACTGCAAAGGAGCAAAATTGACATGTCTGCATTTGCACATTGCCAGTGTATTGGAGGAGGTTCAGTCGGGACTAGGGCTTGCCTCATGAAGAATGCAGGATGGCAGTACACACTTAGAAGGAATAACTCTGAATGGAGGCTGCATAAGCCCGAGTTGCTTACTGTGAGCAACCAGGTCAAGCAATATATAGGATTGAGAGAGGCATGGTCGTTGGGGTGATGAGGAAACAGGTGTCTCCCTTCGACTAAGGGATACCAAAAAAATGGGCACATTGTTTTACAGTGAAAGACAGGACAGTCACAGGGGAATTCCTGACAAAAATGAAAACCCGGAAGTGGTGGCATTCTGAAACGCTTTGCCTTGGAGAGTAGTCGACTTTTAGTCCACACTTGCATGAACACTAGTGACATAATTTTCAAAGTTATTGGCCGAGTGCGCAAGTGGGACTCCTCTTGATATGGTATAGCTAAGTTAGCAGAGATTCGATGGATCAAAGTGCCTCTTCTGCATTGTGTTATTCTAAGATTCTATGAAAGAGGTTGGGAGACATGCGACTTTGCACGAGTAAGGACTCATACAAGATCACCAGAGATTGCAACTTATTTGAAGAGTGTCTGGTCGCAGCCGTAACGTAAATGATATTTGAATGGAAAATAAAACAGATTTGAGAGTGAATTAAAAAAAAAACAATATGTTTGTAACAGAGGAACGAACATCAACGCTTGGGCTCATAGACATTAAAATATTATCACAAAAATGTTGCACACAACAGTCACTTGCGAATTTCTCTTCCATTCAGTTCAATGTTTCATTTGTTAAAAGCTGGTCTCTGGAAATGCAAGTAACCTTATCAAAAAAAACCTATTGTGTTAAAAGTTGCTGAGACAATACACGACAAAAAAAGTCTGACAAGTCATTCAGAGGAGCAAGCATAATTAATCAGATATTGTATCGATTTTTAAAATTCTTTCCTCGGCATTATCCTTACCAAAACTGTTCATCAACTTGACAACTTCCTGCTGTACGTTTGAAGATGTCACCCGGATTTGATAAATTAGCTAAATATCGGTCACATTACTCTGCAAATTAAATGAACATTCATCAAGCCATATTGAAGTATCAATTCAAATTTCACAGTTTTAAGAATTTTGGTTTGTTTGTGTATTTCGTTAAGTTTGCTTTAATAAATGAGTGAAGTCTCAACTTCACTTCAGCAACTCACTGTGATTTGGAACTGCATTATTTGGATCTCGTGTAAATTGATTTTGCTAATGCATTTCATAAGTTTTCCCATGGCAGGCTCATTCAGGAAGTAAGAAGAAGGAATGCAAGGAAGCCTGTCCGTGTGGATGGTGAATTCACTGCCCCACAGAACACAAATGGTGGTGGTAGATAGATAATATTCAGGCTGGAACTCAGTAATCGGTAGTGTTACACAGGGATCGGTTCTGGGACCTCTGCCTTTGATGATGTTTTAGAAATAACTTGGACGAGGAAGTGGAAGGGTGGGTGAGTAAGTTTGTCCATGACACGAATGTTGGTGAATCTGTGACCAGTGGGGAGGGTCTTGTTGTAGGTTGCAACGGGACATTGACATGAGGCAGAAATGGGCTGATAAGTGGCAGATGGAGTTTGAACTAGAAAAGTGCGAAGTCCTTCACTTTGGAAGGTTGAATGCGAATGCAGAATGCAGGATCAAAGGCAGGATGCATTGCAGTGTGGAGGAACAGAGGGATCTGGGGATCCATGTGCATAGGTCCTCAAAGTTGCCACCCAAGATGATAGAGTTCGTAAGAAGGCATATGGTGTGCTGGCTTTCGTTCGCAGGGAGATTGTCTTTAAGAGCTGCGAAGCTATGCTGCAACTCGAAAGATTTCTGGTTAGACTGCATTTGTAATGTTGCGTTCAGTTCTGGTCGCCTCATTATAGGAACGATGTGGAAGTTTTCGTGATGGTCCTGGGGAGATTGACCAAGATGCTGCCTGCCTGGAGCGCATGTCTTATGGAGGAAGGTGGATGGCTTTTCTCACTGGAGTGAAGACGGATGAGAGGTGACTTGATCGAGTTGGACAAGATGTCGGAGAGGCTTGGATACAGTGGATGGACAGAGAGTTCTTCCAAGGCCAGAAGATTCCATCATGACAGGGCATAATTTCAGGGTTATTGGGAGGAGGTTTATGGAGATGTCAGAGGTAGGTTCTTGACTCGAAGAGTGGTGGGTGTGTGGGATGCACACCCAGCAGTTGTAGTACGGCCAGATACATAAGGGAGATTTAAGTGACTCATGGATAGACCCATGGAAGTTAATACAATGAAGGTATGTAGGTTAGCCTGATCATAGAAGACGATAAAATGTCGCACAACATCAAGGGCTGATGGACCTGTACAGTGCTATACTCTTCTGTGTTCTCTGGTCTATGCTTGTATAAATAAAGACTTTCATTCTCCTGAAATATTTTATGACTCGTGACTCCAACCCCTCACTGTTTGGTGTTGGGCTACACATGGGCAAACCTGCATTAGAAAGACACCAGCTGATGTATTTTGCTGCTGGATCAAAAATCCTCTCCTTCTTCTCTATCCAAGAGACGCATCCCACACTGAGAGTCTTGCTTTTTCCAATCGTGTAGTTTACAAGTTCAATGACACCCATGTGTCAAACAGACACAGCAGTTAACATGGATGTTACAACCGTGTGCATGAGGACAACAGTGGCTGTCAAGGGATGGGACATGGAAATGGAAGTTATCTTTCGATGACACTCCATTCCACAACTAAGGCAGAGCCAACCATACATTTATGCAATACAGAGGAGGACCGTTGCCCCAGAATGCCTGAACTGGCAAAGACACAAAAAATGTAAACATGACCCACTTTCCAGAAATGGGCCTCAGATTTGAATGTTCCGAAAATGCAAATGCACATTTGTAAGGCTAGTGAGGGTGCTGGTCTCAACATCTCTCTCAGGCAGGGCAAGTTAGACGCTCAGGACCTCATGTCAAAATCTTCTCTGAAGCTGCTAGCTTTCTTTTTAAAATTAAACCTCTCACGAGTTAACCTTTCCCTTTATAGGAATCTCATCATGAAATTCATCTTTTCCATTTTCTGCCAAACCTCATCAGTTTGAGATGAAATTACAGGGGACTATGTTCCTCCATATCTAATGCTCTGTCCTTGCAGATAATGGTGGTACTGGCTTTGGATGGAGCTGAGATTTTCTTCATTGCCCCTGCTGCAGGTTGTGCATTGCTGCAACTGATGTTTAGTGGTGGACCAAGTGTCTGATAATAGATACAGTGCCATTCGGGCAAGATGCTTTGCCTTGAATTGTCTTCGAGTTTTCCGATCATTGCTGAAGTTTCATCCGTTTAGACAAATGAAGATTATGTCATCACCCTGCTGATTTGTGCCTTGTCGATGATGGCGATGTTTGGGAATCAGGAGGTCAGTTAATCAATATAATATCCCTAGCCTCACAAACCATCTTGGGCGACATGCAAGGAACGTAGTTCATGGGTAACCCTTGGTCGTAAAACGTCTGGTCTTCCAAAAGGCTGTTGAAGAAGTGCTGCAAAAAATGATAACATGCGATGTCAAGTTACTTGGGGTTTTGACTAATTTATAAGCTTGGGTAGAGGATTGATTCACCATTTAAAAACAGAAAATAGAAAATCACGATAAATCATTCACTGTTCCTCGTTGGCAAGATGCAGATATTGGCGTACCACAGGTTCAGGTCTCAGGGGCCAACTATTCGCAATCAATATTGGATGAGGTGATAGAAAAAAAAAACAGAGAGAAAAAGAAACATGCCAATGACGCAAAAACAGTGGGGAATTGAGCCGCAATAAATAAACAAGACATTTATAGATGAGTTTGGATTGCTGTAGTGATTGGCCTAAAAACTGGCTGATGGATTATCCCACCCATAAATGTGAAGTTATGTCTTTAAGAAGGTAACGTACTATTTAAATCTGGAAAGAAACAAATTTAAGATTCCTTTCATGCAGACAAATGAGAGGAGTGCCAACCCTTTCTGACATGGGACTTGTGGATTCAGGAAAGCCTTTGAGAATCCGGCGCCGATCTGTGTATCCTCGTGCGTATGTATGCATGTACAGCAGTACATATGTAAGCTAAATATAATTCTGGCATTTGATGCTAAGTTACTTAACTTGGATAATGCTTTAGTGCGGCTCCATCTGAAGTATTAAGTGCAGTCGTGGGAACTGAGGAGTTGTGCAGGTTTATTGGAGGCAAATCAGGGAATGTTCCAGAAATTGGTTCCAGAGATGTGTGGGTTTGTCTTATGAAGAGAGATTTGACAGTTTAGCCATCTACTCTCTGGATGAACAAGGTATGCGTAGAGATGATAGTACTTCATGTACAAAGAGAGGCCATAGATTTCTGATGGGAGCGGTGAAGTTAAAGTAAAACCACGAGCAGAAGTGACTTCTCGCAAAGCAACATGAACATGTGGAATTATGCACAATGTTCATACCAGTCCAAATGAGAATTGTAAGCCACTGAAATGCAAACTTCCGACAATAATGTTCAATCGTGCTTGCTGTGATCAATTTGGAGGCTGGTCCAAGTCTTGTCATTTTGGATTTTATTTTTCGATTTTGAAATGTCTTCCAAGTGCTGCAAAAGGATATTTCAGGGCGTTTTTCAATTATTCTCTGAATGTTGACTGTGTTACAGCTTAACGAGCTATTTTTGTTCAGCAACCCATGATTGGTAACATCAAGCCCATTTCTAACACAAAGGAAGGCAACTTTAACGAAGAATATTGCTTTCATTTCCTGATATTATAAAATAAAATCTCTGACCATAACAGAATGAAATTTCACTAATAACAAATAGCAAAATGATCATTTCCTTAGGTTCTTGATTTCTGAGTCATTTTTATTCTCCCCACTGTAATTTCTTGCAGGATCTACTGGTCACCAAGATGTGTCTGACAGTGAAGACATTTTCCAACAGAATCAGGATAAGTGGAGCACACTGTGTTAGAATATGATGTATGAATTCAATTGTTCTTCAGATCAGAGATACCTAAATAAGTAATTACATTTTATAAAACCATGGGTTGTTCGTCGAATAATATACATCTGGTTACAAGAAATACCAGAAATTATTCTTCAAAAGACTCAGAACAGTAACTACCCCCAGAATCAAAATCATCAACACTTAACTTTGAGCAAGTAAAACAAAGAGAAAAGTTATGTATGAATGATTGTGGAATTTATGTTTAATTCCGATTATCAACACTCACAGCTCTTTACTAACAATATCAAAATTCTTGAGTACTTGTGAGACTTGAAACATTTATTAATATTTTATTACAGTAAGGTACTGATCGATTGTTTTTTTTTTGGGTCATGCAATGTAAACTCAGGAATACATATTAGAAATTGCAAATGTTTTTCAAGTGGAATAACCTGAGATTAAAATCGTTTTAATGGATCAGAAAACAAAACACTTTTAAGATATCACTGTAGAACACGACTCAGAAAATGACATTAATTCAGTTGGACAACTCACAATAAGGAGCAGAACTAAGACAGACCTGCTGATTGTGGAAGTGTGAAAGACAACCAGAAGTGGCTGGAGAAACTCAGCAGGTCCGAGCAGTATCTGTTGAGGACAAAACCGCTGTTAAGTTTCGAGTATAGTGTCATGTTTTCAAATCAAAGTTGAATAATTAAACTTCAGTTAAAACGGTTTGGATGATGAAGAGTAGTGCGCTATTTGATTCCATCAGCTTACACTGTCAATCATGAAGGTCATCACTGGTCAGACAATCCTCATGTCCACGTTACAGTCACTTTCTCAACAGTGTTTATTCCCCTCCTGGTTACGAATCTATCAATCTCAGCTAGAGATATACAAATTAACCTTCTGGACAATGCGTTGTCACAGTAAGGAGCTCCAAATAGACAGGAACTATGAGAGAAGAAATTTCTCCTCATTCCACCATTAAGTTGGTTGAGTGAAGACCAAAGTCTGGATGCCCATATAAAAATGGACCCTTCACACTCTTTCAGCAATATTAGAGTCATAGAGTCATAGAAACGTACAGCACGGAAACAGACCCTTCGGTCCAACCCGTCCATGCTGACCCAGATATCCCAACCCCAATCTAGTCCCACCTGCCAGCACCCGGCCCATATCCCTCCAAACCCTTCTTATTCATATACCCATCCAAATGTCTCTTAAATGTTGTCATTGTACCAGCCTCCACCACATCCTCTGGCAGCTCATTCCATACACGTACCACCCTCTGCGTGGAAACGTTGCCCCTTAGGTCTCTTTTATATCTTTCTCCTCTCACCCTAAACCTCTGCCCTCTAGTTCTGGACTCCCCGACCCCAGGGAAAAGAATTTAAGTATTTATCCTATCCATGTCCCTCATAATTTGGTAAACCTCTATAAGGTCACCCCTCACCCTCCGACGCTCCAGGGAAAACAGCCCCAGCCTGTTCAGCCTCTCCCTGTAGCTCAAATCCTCCAACCCTGGCAACATCTTTTCTGAACCCTTTCAGGTTTCACAACATCTTTCCAATAGGAAGGAGACCAGAATTGCACACAATATTCCAACAGAGGCCTAACCAATGTCCTGTACAGCTGCAACATGACCTCCCAACTCCCTGTACTCAATACTCTGACCACGGTGGCACAGTGGTTAGCACTGCTGCCTCACAGCGCCAGAGACCTGGGTTCAATTCCCGCCTCAGGCAACTGACTGTGTGGAGTTTGCACATTCTCCCCGTGTCAGCGTGGGTTTGCTCTGGTTTCCTCTCACAGTCCAAAATTGTGCAGTTTAGGTGAATTGGCCATGCTAAACTGCCCGTAGTGTTAGATGAAGGGGTAAATGTAGGGGAATGGGTCTGGGTGGATTGCGCTTTGGCGGGTCGGTGTGGGCTTGTTGGGCTGAAGGGCCTATTTCCACACTGTAATCAATCTTATCTAATCATGAAGGAAAGCATACCAAACGCCTTCTTCCCTATCCTGTCTACCTGCGACTCCACTTTCAAGGAGGTATGAACCTGCACTCCAAGGTCTCTTTGTTCAGCAACACTCCCTAGGACTTTACCATTAAGTGTATAAGCCCTGCTAAGATTTGCTTTCCCAAAATGTAGCACCTCGCATTTACCTGAATTAAACTCCATCTGCCACTTCTCAGCCCATCTGGCCCAGATCCTGTTGTAATCTGAGGTAACCCTCTTTGTTGTCCACTACACCTCCAATTTTGGTGTCTTCTGCAAACTTACTAACTGTACCTCTTATGCTTACATCCAAATCATTTATGTAAATGACAAAATGTAGAGGGCCCAGCATCGATCCTTGTGGCACTCCACTGGTCACAGGCCTCCAGTCTGAAAAACAACCCTCCACCACCACCCTCTGTCTTCTACCTTTGAGCTAGTTCTGTATCCAAATGGCTAGTTCTCCCTGTATTCCGTGAGATCTAACCTTGCTAATCAGTCTCCCATGGGGAACCTTGTTGAACACCTTGCTGAAGTCGACATGGATCATATCTACTGCTCTGCTCTCAACAATTTTCTTTGTTGCTTTCTTCTATAAACTGAATCAAGTTTGTGAGACATGATTTCCCACACACAAAGCCATGTTCACTATCCCTAATCAGTCCTAGCCTTTCCAAATACATGTACATCCTATTCCTCAGGATTCCCTCCAACAACTTGCCCACCACAGAGGTCAGGCTCACCAGTCTACAGTTCCCTGGCTTGTCTTTACCACCCTTCTTAAACAGTGGCACCACGTTTGCTAACCTCCAGTCTTCCGACACCTCACCAGTGACTATCGATGATATAAATATCTCAACAAGAGGCCCAGCAATCACTTCCCCAGCTTCCAACAGAGTTCTCGGGTACACCTGATCAGGTCCTGGGGATTTATCCACCTTTACCCGTTTCAGCACTTCCTCCTCTGTAATCTGGGCATTTTTCAAGATGTCAGCATCTATTTCCCTACAGTCTATATCTTCCATATCCTTTTCCACAGTAAATACTGATGCAAAATACTCATTTAGTATCTCCCCCATTTTCGGTGGCTCCACACAAAGGCCGCCTTACTGATCTTTGAGGGGACCTGTTCTCTCCCTAGTTACCCTTTTGTTCTTAATGTATTTGTAAAAACCCCTTCGATTCTCTTAAATTCTATTTGACAAAGCTATCTCATGTCCCCTTTTTGCCCTCCCGATTTCCCTCTTAAGTATACTCTGACTTCCTTTATACTCTTCTAAGGATTCACACGATCTATCCTGTCTATACCTGACATATGCTTCCTTCTTTTTCTTCACCAAACCCTCAATTTCTTTAGTCATCCAGTCTTCCCTATACCTACCAGCCTTCCCTTTCACCTTGACAGGAATATACTGTCTCTGGACTCTTGTTATCTCATTTCTGAAGGCTTCCCATTTTCTAGACGTCCCTTTACCTGCGAATATCTGCCTCCAATCAGCTTCGAAAGTTCTTGCCTAATGCCGTCAAAATTGACCTTTCTCCAATTTAGAATTTGAACTTTTCGATCTGGTCTATCCTTTTCCATCACTATTTCAAAACGAATAGAATTATGTTCGCTGGCCCCAAAGTGCTCCCCCACTGACACCTCAGTCACCTGCCCTGCCTTATTTCCCAAGAGTAGGTCAAGTTTTGCACCTTCTCTAGTGGGTAATCACATACTGAATCAGAAAACTGTCTTGTACACACTCAAGAAATTCCTCTCCATCTAAACCTGTAGCACTGTGGCAGTCCCAGTCGATGTTTGGAAAGTATTATTCTTACAGATAGCTGAGATCTCCTTACAAGTTTGCTTCTCAATTTCCCTCTGACTATTTGGGGGTGGGGGGGGGGGGGCGGGGGTTTATAATACAATCCCAATAAGGTGATCATCCCTTTCTTATTTCTCAGTTCCATCCAAATAACTTCCCTGCATGTAATTCCGGGAATATCCTCCCTCAGCACAGCTATAATGCAATCCCTTATCAAAAGTGCCACTTCACCTCCTCTCTTGCTTCCCTTTCTATCCTTCCTGTAACATTTGTATCCTGGAACATTAAGCTGGCAGTGTTGTTCGATTATTTTAAAAAAAAGCCATAGTTGTGTTTGTCAACACTACTCATGGTAATCTTTACCCCAACGTCCGAGAAACCACCAGAATTAGGCATCAACTGCAATTTTGTGCTTGTTTTGGAAAGCGGCATGAACACCAAAACACGCAATATAATTTACAACAGACTAAAGGCACAAGTTTCTAATTTTGAAGAAAGGCGAACTGTTACGTTGGCTCTGTCTCTTTGCCCAAAACAGACGTCATTTTCTTTTTTTGTGTGTGTGTTTTCAGCAGAGGAGATATGTTTGTGGATCCGATTAACTGATCATGTTAACGCTAGACTATTAATCCAAGAGCAAATTAACACTCTGCGCAGCTGGCTTCGAATACCACAGATTGAGGAATTTGAATGCAATGGAATATTTGAAACTTCGAGCCCAAGGATGACCATTATTGATTTTCAGAGAAAAAAGGGAATGCAAACAAATCTAGCTCAAATCCAAAAGAATGGAACCAGACGGGACCAAGAACCCACGATTTATTTATAAGATCACAGTGTGGAAACAGGCCCTTCGGCCCAACAAGTCCACACTGACCCGCAACCCACCCATACATTTACCCCTTACCTAACATTACAGGCAATTTAGCATGGCCAATTCACCTTACCTGCACATCTTTGGCCTGTGGGAGGAAACCCACGCAGACACGGGGAGAACGTGCAAACTCCTCACAGTCAGTCGCCTGAGGCAGGAATTGAACCCGGGTCTCTGGTGCTGTGAGGCAGCAGTGCTAACCACTGTGCCACCCATGCTACGGACTACCAAAAATCCATAAACCAGGAGCCCCCCCCCTCAGACCCATAGTCTGACTACCCGGGACACCAACTTACAGACTGGCCAAAGAACTACACGTAAGACTGAAATACCGAGTAGAAGAGTCACAGCACTCCATCCAATCCACCCAGGGATTCCTAAAAATCATCAAAAACACCAACATAGAGGAAGATGAAGCAATGATCTTATTCGACGTAAGAGCACTGTTCACCCCCATCAACATCGACCTGGGAAAGGAAACACTTACCACACTTTTAGAAGAGACCATCACACACACCCCAACCACCATCGATCACATTCCCAACGAGAACATCATGAAGCTAGTGGACCTGTGCCTCACCACCCACTTCACCTTCAACAACATAATCTACAAACAAACCAACGGCACACCCATGGGATCTCTGCTATCAGGATTCATAGCAGAAGCGGTAATGTAAAGACTAGAACAAACAGCCCTACCAACCATCAAACCAAAAATCTGGGTCCGCTACGTAGATGACACCTTTGTCATCACAAAACGAAACAAGATAGAAGAGACATTTAACATCCTCAACAACACCCTCACAGGCATAAAGTTCACCAAGGGGGAAGAAACCGACAACAAACTCGCATTCCTGGACGTCACAGTCGAAAGAAAGGACAACGAAGAATTACAAACCTGCGTCTACAGAAAACAGACAAACACTGACCAAATACTTAACTACACCAGCAACCATCCCAATACACACACAAACGAAGCTGTATCAGAACACTATTCCAACGAGCCACCACACACTGCAGCACAGACGAACTTCAGAAAACAGAGGAGAACCACCAATACAACATATTCATGAAGAATAGGTACTCAAAACACACAGGGCGCAGCTTCCTCAAGAACAAACCACGACAAGCAGACCAAACACAGCCAGAAACCCTAACCACCTTACCATACATCACAGAAGTTTCGGAAATGACAGCCAGACTACTAAGACCCCTCGGAATCCTAGTAGCACACAAACCCACCAACACTCTCAAACAAAAACTAACAAACTTAAAAGACCCAGTACAACACGTGGACGAAATCAACGTCATCTACAAAATTCCATGCAAGGACTGCCACAAACACAAACATTGGTGAGACATGCTGCCTATTTGTGGAATGTTTCAGGGAACACCTCTGGGACACCCGCACCAACCAACCCAACCGCCCCGTGGTTTAACTCCGCCTCCCACTCCGCCAATGACATGAAGGTCCTTGGCCTCCTCCATCGCCAGACTCTGGCCACATGATGCCTGGAGGAAGAGCGCCTCATCCTCCGCCTAGGAACCCTCCAACCACACGGTATGAATGTAGATTTCTCCAGCTTCCTCATTTCCCCTCTCCCCACCTTATCTCAGTCCCAACCCCCGGATTCAGCACCGCCCTCTTGACCTGCAATCTTCTTCCCGACCTCTCTGCCCCCACCCCCTCTCCGGCCTAACACCCTCACCCTCACCTCCTTCCACCTATCGTATTCCCAGCGCCCCTCCCCCAAATTCCCTCCCCCCTACCTGTTATCTCAGCCCGCTTGGCACACCAGCCTCATTCCTGAAGAAGGGGCTTATGCCCGGAACGTCGATTCTCCTGCTCCTGGGATGCTGCCTGGCCTGCTGTGTTTTTCCAGCACCACATTTTTCAACTCTGGTACTCCAGCAGCTGCAGTCCTCACTTTCCCCTACATTGTTTGTCCTCAGTATCGTTATAAAACCCCTTTGCATTCTCATTCACGCCGTTTTCCAAAGCTATCCAATGTCTCCTTCTTATCATCTTGATTTCCATCTTAAGTATACTCCTCCTGCCTTTATACCCGAAGGATTCACTCGATCTCTGCTGTCTCTACCTTACATTTCCTTTCTTCCTTTTCATATCCAAAACCTTAATCTCTCTGGTCACCCAGCATTCCCTACAGCTACCGGCTTTTCACTCTAAGTGTAATATACTATCTCTGTTCTGTCGTTCCCTCATCTCTGAAGGCTTGCCATTTTCCAGCTGTCCCTTTACCTGCGAACATCTGGTCCAATCAAATTTTGGAAGCTCTTGCCGATAGCGTCAAAAATGGCCTTCCTCCATTTTAGACCTCCAGCTTTTAGATCTGGTCTATCAATTTCCACCACTATTTCAAAACTAAAACAATTATCGTCACTGGCCCCAAAGTGCTGCCCCAATGACATCTCAATCACCTGCCCTGCCTTATTTCCCAAGAGTAGGTCACGTTTTGCTGCTTATCTAATGGGTACATGGACATACTGAATCAGAAAATGTTCTTATTCACACTTAACAAATTCATCTCCATATAACCTCTAGAGAAATTGAGGACCGCAGATGTTGGCGATTAGAGTCGAAAATGTGGTGCTAGAAAAGCACAGCCAGTCAGGCAGCAACTGAAGAGCAGGAGAATCGACATTTCCGGCATAAGCCCTGATGAGGGACATATTCCTGATGAAGAGCTTTTGCCCGAAACGTTGATTTCGCTGCTCGTTGGATGCTGCCTGAACTGCTGTGCTCTTCCAGCACCACTAATCCAGTATATGCCTGAAACGTCGATTCTCCTGCTCCTCCAATGCTGCCTTACTGGCTGTGTTTTTCCAGCGCCACACTCTTCGACTCCATCTAAAACTCTAACACTATGGCATTCCCAGTCAAATTAAAGGCCTCTACCAATGCCATCCAATTAGTCTCACAGATAACTGAGATCTCCTTCCAAATTTGCATCGCAATTTCACGTTGACTATAAGGTGGGATCTATCTCAGTCAGGTGTTAATCCTTGTTCTATTTCGCAATACCAACAAAATAATTTCCCTGGATGCATTCATAGGAATTTCCTTCTGATGTTCAGCCATTACGCTATCCCTTGTCCACCTTCAGAGTGACATCCTCAAAAAATTCCAGAAGATTAGTCAAACATGAGTTCCCCTTCATAAATCCATTGCTGACTCTGACCTATCCTGTTACTGCTATCCAGATGTGTCGTTGGCAACGTTACCTGGTATGGTGACGAAACATCTGAAAATGAATCTTCCAGTTCAGCGAACAAACTTAAATCTGGAAACGTTCTTTGCTGCCTACTTTGTCTGTTCAAGCTTTCTTCATCACTGAAAATTTGCAGTCAAATAATATCCTGGTCAATCTCCTCTGCACCCACTGCTGGGCACTTATGTCCATCCTAGAATGTGCGGCTTCCTTAACTACATGCAACTGTCTGGGTGCAGCACAAACAATATGACAACAGCTGTTTAACTTGGAGAATTGTACTGTCTTCAGGGTCTGTCTTGGAGCCAGAGATTTTCCTACTTTCAGTCTCTTCATTAATTTCAGTACCTGCATTGCTGGCAGGTTATCTCTCAATCTCAGGGCCTGTATTCGGCTATGCTGACTGTACTGTTGGGATCTTTTTTCATCGAGAGGGTGATGGGAACCTGGAACTCACTGTATCAAAGGCTGGGAGAAGCAGAAATCCTCATAACCTTGAAGAAAGAGTCAGGTGTCGACTTCAGACTACAGGGCACACAAGACGTCGAAATCGGTTCGAATAGTACGTTGCATGGCATGGTGCAGTAAGCCAAAGGATTTTAATTTTCTATGTTGTTAACATCAAATGCTGTATGACTCTGCCTGTATTAATTTGTGGTCCCTATTAGTTTTACGAATGTTGCTCCAATATTCAACCCTTCCTCAGTCACTGCATCCTCCACCTGCCAGCCACCACATCCCACTACCATCAGTCTTGTAACCCTTCTGCCCTCAGTCTATAATTTCGATTTCCATCAATCACTCCATCCCACTCCCGTCAGTCACAATATCTAATTCCCATCAGAAGCTAAATTCCATCCCCTCAGTCAATGATCAGTATTGCCCTCAGTGACTGCATCCCACTCACTATGTTCCATTCCCCTCACTCATAAATCCAACCCCATCTCAGTAATTCCCTCACTTTCAATCACCGTGACTTATTTGCCTCAGTCACCACATGCCACTCCATTCAGTCAGTGCACCCCAGTATCCTCATTCAGTTCAACCCATTCAGCTCAGTAACTGCATCCGATTCCCTAAAGTCAGACTATCCCATTCACCTCAGTCACTACTTCACATTCCACTCAGTCAATAGAGCCCCTTCCACTCAGTTACTGTATCACACACAAGTCAGTGATTTCTTAATCCCACATGTCCCGCCCATGTCCTTCTCTACCTTGTTGTAGTATCTTCTCTTCCTCTGAACACATTCGGGCTGCCACACTACGGTAACCACTCTCGCAGACAGAGTGTGAATAACAGTGAAATCAGAAACATGACTGGTACCGATTTCATTGGAGTGAAAAGGTCACAATGTGTTTCTGACATTTAGGACTTTCTTCACAGATGAGCATTAATGGTTTGTGAAACATTAAATTCTGTTGGTCATGCAAAACCTGTTAATCAAACTATGGGTGATTTATGAATAATTCTCCCTTCTGTTGCATATTTTGTGCCACACCCAGGCTACCATGTGCTGTTCTGGAAAGCCTATATTACAGGAGGGATATAACTGTCCTGCAGAGTGTGCTCAGGACATTGACCAGGATATTCAATGTGACAGAAGGGAGCCAGCTTCAGCATAAACATAAGTGAATGAGGGAAGCTTTCAATCTTGGTTTCTATGATCATCTCACTGAAGTTCTGATCAGGAATGATGGGCTGAGTGTCCTAAATCTTTTGATAGAACATTTATAAAGACTGAAGAATTTAGTACGTTTATCAGTGTGGTGAGCAGCGTTCAGAGGAAAATCTGCAGACCAGTTCAGAATCATCTCGATGCTTTCCTGAGAGGACAGTCAGAAAGTGTTTCCATTGAAACAATTAACACTGTGCACGTAGGTACATTTTCACCTGAAGTTCAACAGAAACGACAGTGAAACGAGGACAATTTGGTGAATTAGGCGAGTTGCACCTTTTGATAATCATCATGAATATGCAGGGTGGAATCACCTTCCTCACTGCTGTTGTCACTCTGTAAATGACTGTAATTTGTCAGATAGGAGCCTCCCTCACTTTGACCTGCCTCCACTGATTCCAACAGATTTAGCTTCCAGAATAATAAAAAAAGTAGCCTGTTTCAGACCTTTGTCAGTCCAAAGTTTATCATTTGGGAAAAGGAGACCTGTTTGGCACAGGTCTGTCATTCACTTTATTTAAAACTCAATCTCGCTTTGTAACTTTTCATTTTATGTATTCTTTAAAATGGAGTTGATCTTTTTGGCCAGGTTATACCAGTGTTGGCAACCCCCATATGGTCTCAAATGACAGTCATTGGCGAGTTTTCATTTCCGACCATAGTGATTTTTAAAAGTCTCATAAATTTTGAATGTTATGAAAATGACTTCATAGGAAACTGAGAAACAGCAACAGAGAACCGTCCTCATGCACAATATTGGAGAAAGTGAATAACAGAATTTAGTTTCGAGAAAACAAATTTTCGCGGAAATACAAGTGAAATGTAATGCGCAGAGAGGGCACTTGATTAAAGAGGATTTCATCTTACACTGGTAATGCTCTGTCTCTCTCACTCACTGGTAACACAACTGACAGATTTACTTACATCCTTGCACTCAGAAACCTTCCCAGAAAATGGAATGTACTTGCACGTTTCATAGTGGGAACGTTATCTCTCTCCTGCACTGCGACCATTCAAAAAAAGCTTGTGTTGGGAATCAAGACAAACGTTTAAAACACTTCAATTGCCTGGGCATTTCAAGTATTGCAATCTTCAAGTCTATAGGCCCAGTGCTGGAAATTGGGTCGAGTGTTGAGAATACTGTGTTTTTGGTTGTGTTATAACTGTGCAGGATTAAATCAGACATCGTTATGAAATATTTGCTATTCTTTTTTCAACGTCTATCACCTTCTCTGTGTCTACATTCCAGTCAACTCCTCCAATGAAGAATAATGCATTACTCAGTAGCTCCAGAAAGCAATAAAAAATGAATCAAAGAACAAAAATGTCAGGTTTGTTGGACAAACGAGTCTGAGAAAAATCTCAGGACTTTAAAACATAGGTTTCTGAAAAGGATCTGGTTTCTTTTCTCGAAATGATTTATAGATTGAGGTTATTGATGATCGTTGCCTTTCTATTGTCACAAACACCCAACATTTCATTTGGTATTTAAAGTAACACATGCTACTTATTGTTCTAGAGTTTGTACAGCACAAATAATAGGCCATTCTTTCCCCATACAGACTTCCTCTCCACAGACACAGACTGAGATTTCCCTCACTCACTCACTCACTCCAACCTAAAGTGCCAGCATGATCTTTACAATCCGTCATCACTGTGGCCACAAAATGCAGCATGGGACCAACCAATTTCTCTCTTTCCGTCCCCACAAGATTGACATCGACCTCCCAACTTCAAATGGTGCGTTGAGAGGCAGAGGGCAATTCAACTCTTTCTGTCAATGACAACTCAATTGACTTGACGTCTATGTTTCTCGTTCACTGTGAAACAGATCGAGTCATATCCGGCTCTTTCCTTGTCAGAGACCCAAACCAAACACTCTGCATTAATTACAAATGCCATTTCCCACGGGTAAACCTTTGAGCCCAACAATTATTTTTCCACATGAACAATCCCCAAACACCCAACCATTAAATCCTATGCATTCCTGGGACAGGAATTCTCTTCTTCAGCTCCACTTCCAGGCCTGATGTTTTGAAACGCTGTCAACATTAGAAACAATATGTCCATGAGAGGAGCATTGCATCGGTAGAATAATCACCAAGTCAGTCATTGATGGGCTTCCTTCGATTATTAGTTCACACTGGGCTGCTTACCAGAGTCTCCAAAGGTGATGCTGCTGTTGAGATACAGCGGGTTATATGTTCACCTCATTCACCTTCACTCAGGCAGAATCTCTTGATATTACGAATGGCACATTCAGCACTACCCGCTGTGTTACACATACAATGAAAATGGTTATTTATGCTATTTATAAACGCCAAAGATTTACATTAATGTACGTTCCTGAGTTTGCATTGGAAGAATTTACATACCCGAAACAAAGAAGCATCTCATTAGTTTGATTTTTAGTCTCAGAACAGTCCTCCATAGTGAAGGATGGTAACTGAGATTAGCTTCAGAATAAGGGACAGTAATAGCCTGAGAAGATATATGGGCAGGTTTGATTTGCAGGATAGAAATTTGGAACACAGAATATAATGGGACAAAATGTGATATTATCTCAATTTAAATGCACATTGGACAGAATGGGAATATGGAAATGAAAACAGTGCTATGATAAAGCAAAATAAACATTCAGCCAGGTTTCGATTTGGAATGCAAGAGCTGAAACAATATGTGACCAGGTCAGTGAAAATCTCATCAAGTTCACGACATACCCCCAACCATGATTAATACTTTCTTAAATACTAATTCGAAGTTACGAAAGCTTCCAACTGTATCGGGATGTGAACGATTTTAATGAGGGGGACAAAATTTGATTATACTTGAATTTCCAATTGAACGACTTGGCTGGAGTTTTGCAATCTACTGAGACTCCAGAGCTGAGGAATGGTCAGCACTGCATGAGCGATGCATTTATTGGACTGTTTCTCGTTGATCTGGTAGCTTTGGAAGAGGATCATACAGCACAGGATTTGTAGCAAAAGAATTCATAGGATTTATGACCGTCTGGAAGAGCGTGGCTTGATTAAATGCAGTCAACACGGCTTTGGGAGGGGCAGGTCATGCCTCACACACCTTATCGAGTTCTTTGAGGATGTGACTAGAAAAGTTGATGAGGGTCGAGCCGTGGATGTGGTGTATATGGACTTCAGCAAGGCATTTGATAAGGTTCCCCATGGTAGGCTCATTCAGGAGG